>NC_049995.1:8416150-8417137 GCF_000003815.2 Branchiostoma floridae
TGGTCCACCTCTGTGCAATGATGCTCACCCATCCCACCTTTTTCTTCGTTGTGTGCATGAAAACCTTCTGTACCAACATGTCTTCAAGCCCACTAGATACAGACCCGGTGAGTTACCGAACATTCTCGATCTAGTTCTGACAAATGAAGATGGAATGGTGGAAAACATCGAGTACCTACCTGGTATTGGACACAGTGACCATATAAGGCTGCAGTTTGAAACCAGACTATACTCTGAGAGAAAGGACAACCCAACGCCAAGACTCAGCCTATACCGTGGTGACTACGTCAATATGGCTGCAGACTTATCTGGTATTGACTGGGACACCAGGCTCATGGACAAGTCCTTCGACGAGGCGTACAGTGATTTCATTAGCATTCTACAAAGCAGTATTACTTCACATATCCCTCTGACAAGCAAGAAGTCATGTAAGAAGAACTTGTACTCCACCCCAGCAGTCAAGAGTCTCAGCAAGAAAAAGCGGAGTAGTTGGGACCGTTACACTGTATCTGGAGACGAGGTGGATTACGCCCGATACGCTGCTCTGCGGAATGACCTCAGAAAGCTCACCAGGAAGCTCCGATATGAGTTTGAGTCTAACCTTGTTCGAGACGTAAAACGGAACCCTAAGTCTTTTTGGAAATACGTTAACTCTCGTCTGAAGACCAAATCTGTAATCGGAGACCTGAAGATGGCGGATGGTACCATGACGACTAGCAGCAAGGAGAAGGCAGACACCTTGAACCAGTTCTTCTGCAGTGTGTTTACGAGAGAAGAAACTGGTCGCATGCCCAGAATGGAAGCTAAGTACTACGGACCCAACCTGGAGGACATCACAATTACTCCTGAAGGTATTCTGAAAAAACTGAAAAAGCTCAAGAAGGATAAGTCCCCCGGTCCAGATGGTCTGCATCCCAAGATACTAGCAGAGGTCGCGGAAGCCGTAGCCAGACCGCTTGCTATTCTCTTTAGAACGTCGCTGGATGA
>NC_049995.1:8417973-8453497 GCF_000003815.2 Branchiostoma floridae
GAACCCTGGGGCTAATCAGGAAGAGTTTTCAACGGCTAGATGAGACAACTGTGCCCATATTGTACAAGACCATGGTTCGCCCTATACTAGAGTATGGAAACGTCATTTGGGGTCCTCACTTCAAAGGTGACCAGCAACTGCTCGATAGAGTACAACATAAGGCGACGCGACTTATACCTGGTTTTGGTGAACTTACCTACGAGGATAGACTGCGCCGCCTCAGGCTCCCCACCCTTGAACACCGCCGTAAGAGAGGCGACATGATACAGCTATTTAAGATCGTCAAGGGGTTTGACCGCATTGACCCTACCCGCCTTTTCAAATTCAATGTTGATGGACGTACGAGAGGACACTCCTTCAAGATTGTGAAACCCCTAGCCAAAAAGTCAGCTCGGGCCAATTTCTTCAGCGTTAGGGTCATCAATGCATGGAACGATCTTCCCGCGGATGTAGTGGCTGCTGACTCTGTAAACATGTTCAAATCAAAGCTGGACAGTTACTGGGGGGGCATTGAGTACACGCCTAGCCCAACATGAACTCTATTGTTATTACAGTCTCTTTTCACAAACTCTAGATTCTAGCTTTTAATCGTTAATTGTTGAATAAAATGGACACTAGTTTTTAATTGTTAATTGTTAAATAAAATGGAAACTAGTTTTTAATTGCAATTGTTAGAAGCGGATTCCACAGGCAAACTGCCTCCTATCCGATGATGTGATATGATATGATATGATATGTGCCATTATGCCGAGATGGTCACGTCAAAATAAAACTTTCTTTATGTAGGCTTATTTCTTTGACAAAAATCAACCTTAGTCTAGTTTTCACATAATTGACTTTCATGTAATAGATTTTAATCGTTTTTATACCGTAATCACTGTATTTTATGCTACACATCAGAAATCTTGTTGCGATATTTTACCTTGGTAAAAGTGGAGTCGTCCACTGACCCCTAGTGACCTTGTTTATCAGCTGCAGCGACGCCATGTTGGAGGAAAACGCAAAGACGGCGATTTCCATTTTTGGCCCGCGGAATACGAAAATTGGGACAGCTTACATGCATTTCAAGAACCTAAAACATCAGATACATGAACGGACGGTCTATTTGTAAAATCTGCCCATATAGCCTTCCAGTCTGCACAGAAATGACGATGTAGAGAAGGGTAGAAGTGCAAAGAGTCTGAGATGAGAAAAAAACGCCACGTGAATTCAACAACACTTCGCATAAAATCACATAATTTTGTATAATGTTTCCTTTATTCAATGTCTCCTTCATAAAGAGTCCAAGTTGAACCGACATTTTGCTGATGTAGTACAGAAAAAAAGTGATTCCTCGTGGATAATTTACTATTTAGCGCAGCGTAACGCGGCCGGCCACGCGGCAGTACTTGTTGGCGGCCGGACTGAAAATCGTCTGGCCGCGACCGCATTCGACAGGTGACCGCTATAGACTATTTCTTCATGCTTACTGCTAGTAGGTCAACGGGAAAAATCCAAGGGACCGACGAAAACTGACCGCATGGCCAGTTACGTGGCCCCTATACTCAGGTGACCCTACGGCAGTTTCCACTGCGAATTTCAACTTACCCTTTATTAAAAAAATTGAGAAAACATCATGATTCGAACAAGATATCTATAGTTCTTCAGCTCATCATTTATAGAACTAACTGATGTGGTTCTTAGGCATAAATGAATAAAAAGACCTACCTGCTTATCATCTCCTTTTCTTTGGACAGAAGTAGCATGGTCACAGTTAAATACATGTCAATTTGGTAATTTTCCGGGGGGTATGTTTATTCCGGGGGGTACGTTTATTAGATATTGACGATTTGTCCGGGGGGTATGTTTATTCCGGAGGGTATGTTTATTAGGGACATGAGAGTAAGTCGTTTCTAATCAGTCTAGTACCCGGAAATCAAATTTTCACAGTTGCTACATACCCTAGGTGGAATACTCTCCTTTTAACCATTTTCATGCTAAGGTAACCTTTTCATACCAACTTTGAATTGGTTACAGGGTTAGTCGGCAAGAAAAGGGTTAATATAGTGACTGGCAATAATCAGAGCATAAAAATTTCACACATTGTACCGCAACAAATATCAAATTTCATAAGCTGAATTGATTTTGTGATTTCAGTGATTATGCCTAGTGGGTGAAGATTATATTCTAGGGAATTAAAGAAGGAAAATCATATTTGGACTGGTGCAGGTACAGGTAGAGATCAGAAATTAAGCTTCACAGCTCCAATTTTGTCAGCAACAACCTACATATGCATCCTGTGGTATTATAAGAACAGGCTAAATGGCAAAAGCCTGGAGTATCGGATCCAAATTCCCATATGGATTTTACACTTCAAGTGGTGGAAATTATACCTCTGCATTATGCTGCCAATATTTGACCTGGGGTGAGTGTAAATCGTTTGTAATCAGTTACATCTAACGATCGGATCTATGCTATGATTACATTGTACTGTAGAACTAGAGGGTGATATCAGGGGTTAAAGTTGCAACTGTTCCTTATTTTCCTAACCATTTGATTCATTGTAACATTCACCAAGTATCAAATCTATGCAAGGAGTTTCCTTGGTCTGTGCAACTTTTATGTTTTCACCAGATTTCTGTCAATGTAAAACTACTGTAAGTTATGTGGGTCTGTGCAACTTTTATGTTTTCACCAGATTTCTGTCAATGTAAAACTACTATAAGTTATGTCAACCCCAGTGAGTGTACAAACTTCAAATTGCTTCAAAGTTAATAACAATATAACTGGATAAAACAGTTCTTTAAACTTTGGAGCAATGAATTTACCCGGCAACCTGGTCAATCTCTCCCGTCAACTTTTAGTAGTTTTACTAAAAAATGTGACTAATACCTTTTTCTTGGTTGCGATCGTTACACACATGTGGACTCTATGCTGAAGACCTTAGGCTGGCTGACTGTAAGGGACAGGATTCAACAGAAAAGCCTTGCCACTTTCGAAAGAATAATGCTCACCAAACAACCAAAAGCTCTGCACGACAAAATCACCTTTCAGTCTCAGATTCACAACTACCAAACACGCTCAATGAACACGATCAGACTACCAAAACCAAAATCCAACTCTCAGAAAAGACGTTTCCTGTACAGAATGTCACAGTTATGGAACAGCAACTAGCAAGTATTGGACTGCAAAATTGGACTGTAAATATCGACGATGAGAAATTGTGTTACAACTGCTATGTATATTACTTTGTATGTTTTTAACTGTATGTAATGTGTAAATATGTATGTGACCATGACCACAGGAAGAATAGCCTCTGAGGAGGCTAAATGTGGATCATAATAAACTCAACTCAACTTCTGCATACCTGCCCAGGTGCAGGTAACATTGAAAATTACATGCACCAGACATATTTTACCTGCACCACTCTGAATTTAGGAAGTATGAATCATACTAAAATTGTTCAGGAACCATTGCTATTTTTTTTCTTTTATAGTACTAAATAGGAGGTAACATTCAATGTAGCTAATGATTGAATCCACATACACTTACGTCATATGACATTTATATATAAAACCCAGTATATGGACCAGTGCAGGTAAGGTGCAGGTAGACACCAGAAATACCAGGTCCTGCACATCTCCAATGTTACCTGCACTAACCTGCATATGCAGGTGGTATTTCGAGCCGATTGTACAATGTATCTTCGAGTTGGATCAATTGAAATGCAGGCAGTTCCTAAGTGCAATGAGTTTTCGATAGAGAAGAAAGTTTTTTTAAAGAAAACTTTAAGATACTGCAAACATTTCAAGAGGTACTCAATGTATTGCAGTAGAAGTCACTGCCATCAAGCATTAAAATCTAATTATTATCATCATTAGGCTCCTACATTAGGTATCTCCAAATGATCATTAGTGTTCCACTGATAGGCTTTTAGAGTGACAAACGCTTTAATCCTACGTAATACTGTGCAATATGGCCATGGCCAACCACTAAGCAACATAAAAGGGCTGTTTTACCCATTATACAACTCCAAAGGGTACCCATGTTCAGTTCATTCATTGTGCAATGAACAAACTTGATAGTTTTAAGGCGAGAGAAATTTCAAACCTCAAAAGTATGTAAATTTTGTATCCTTTTTCTTGAATGCCGCAGGGAACAGCACTTAGTGACTCCCATTACAATATATCCACAACCTTTTTCAATAACAGGTGGATAAGAGTCAGATCTGTCACAAAGACTCATCACATTTTAATGGGCAAAACACTCTTAAGGCAAGACCCTGTTAGATCTATTTGCGACCATTGAGCTTTATGTCCCAGCCCTTTAATACTTTTTCCAACCCAACCTCCTTGATGCACAGCTGTGTAACCCACCCTAACAACCCATGTCACCATAAAGTACAGTTGTTTGCACAGGTAATGGCAGGACTGGGAGGTTATCATGTTAAGTCTGCACAGCTGATGCACAGCAATAGCCATCTTCCTAATGAATCTACCATATTGGGTCATGTCTTAAAGACCGACAGGGCTCAAAATTTGTAACCTTCACCAAAAAGGTAATGTTTTCGGGGGCATAAATTTGTTTGCCTGTGGACAGCACAACACTAAAGTCATGGATGGATCTTACATGTATATTGTAGGCAAACGGACAATAAAGAAATGATTAGATTGTGGTGCCCCTGACAGCTTTTGTAGGAATTGCAGCAGATTTGATATCATTGTGTTCTGGACAGGCTGAAGATCTGTTCAAGATTTTGGAATGATGCAAAGCTCTGTTGATCAGAAAGTACTGATAGAAAGTTGGGCCCTTTAGCAGCTTTATTTAGAACTGCAGGTACAGCTTTTTGGAGTTCAAGGCAATGTTTTGGGCTACTACTACTAGTGACTACTGGTCAAAATTGACTACTGTAGCAGGCTGGCTTTCAGAAATACCTGCACAACTCCAATTTCATCAGCACTAACCTTGATACGCAGGAACACATGGATTTGCATTCAACTCCAAACTGTATAGCCACCAGTTCCCAAGATAATTAATACAACTTCTCAAAATAGCTTTTTATATTGACTGGCTTTGTGAGCTATCCTTAATTACATACTTTAAATCTTTGAACACTTTTACAGCCACTTGGCAACACAGATCGTCTTCAATCTAACTTATTTAAGGCAGTCAGGAAGCCTCTTATTCTCTATAGTCTTAATTGACCTACTTTCTTAATGTTCAAGCAGATGTTAAGATTGTAACTTTTAAGCTGTCAGAGAAGCTAATATGCAGTAGTCACAAAGTCCTCTACCTGAACGTCTGCTTGGTAAAATGGTAATTAAAAGGTAAACTTAAAAGTAGTCCTGTACTGTAGCCCTTTTTTCAGTTTTTAAGAAATTGTAAAGGTAGTGGCCATGGGTTGTTATCCACTGTGCCTAAGGCATGGTACGGTTTGAAAAGTGGAACACCTGCTTGGATTTGGAGTTTCCTATTTTCTTAGACGTGTTTTCATAAATTGCTGTAAACCCTACAAAGTAGTACAATAGAGTGTATTCATTTGCAATATTTCTACCCTTCTAACATCCAGTACATTTTCCCTATGCTATCTTTTCCCAGTATGTATCGTATGTATTACATACATAGTTTCCTGGGATACAGCATGTACATGTACATGTGTAATCACCCCGGGAAACCTCTTAAGCTCTGTGGGAAGTGTGATGTATATAGCAACCATTGCCGCATGCATGGAGCATTATGGTAGCAATTTGTAAATCTCTTAGCTCACAGTAGGAGCCTTTTATTTTTAGTGCTTTTAACAGCTACGGGATGCATACAGTAAGAATTATCTTGTAAGACATTTTACAACTAAAAGGCAACAAAACTAGAAATGGGACAGTAAATACTGAGTGCAATTTGTAAAACTCTTAGTTATACACAGTAAGAATCTTTTAACACTTTTAGAAGCCACAGGATTTGCAAGGAACAATATGGTAGCAATCTGTTAAACTCTGGTACATAGCGGGAATCTTTTAACACTTTCAGAAGCCGCAGGCCAGGGCTTTCACTGAAGTAGAGGGGAGGGAGTTGTTTTCCGGAGCTGCGCAGAAAGTGCCCAGTGCCTACCCTTAGCCTGTTTCTTTTAGATAATTTTTTTCCCTGGGCAAATTTCGATCACAAAGGTCTATATTTCTGCAAGAGTGACTAAAGCATGTATATTTTTAAAATCTTGCCAAAAATTGTGACCTTTGGCATGTCTTGACCTACGAGTGACCTTCATATTCGAGACTGGCACATGGACTGATCCATTAGGGGAGGGGGTGCAATCCTGACATCATGACAATCATCTGGCTGTAGCTCGTTAAAATGCCGGAGTTGAACTCGGGCTTTTTGAACCAAAACAAACCTAACAAATCCAGCTTTGCAGTGGGGGTAAAGACTTGAGGTTTGAAATGTAGGTAAATGTGTTTTTAAGTGATTGTTTGACATGGCTTAACCATGTAGGGAATGGGCAGTTCGATTTAGCAGCCCCTCCCCTAGAGCTCAACTCAGATATGGGACAACAAAACTACAATAGAGTTAACGAATTTTGTCAGAATAAGGACTTAACATACGGGCTGCAGTTTGATGTACTAGTGGGAACCTTTAACACTTCTTTCATCCTGCAGGGTAAAAAAACTGTAGTTATCTCCATAAAATGGAAATATTGTTTTGGGTCTGTATGTCTGCGTGCGTGCGTGTGTGTGTGTGTGTTTGTGTTTCCGGATTTTTGTAGTCAGCATAACTCAATAACCCCTGATGGATTACAATCATATACTTGGTATGTAGGTAGGTGTTGGGAAGACAAAGGTCAAGGTCAAATTTGGGCCCCCTAGTATGTGACCTTGGTACTGCAGCAAAACGTCCATTTTTTGTATCTTTTGATCTGGACATGCTATGGCCTTGTTTGTTACATACACAGTACGTAGTTAACTGGGTATTTTCCTGCTGCTTTTTAAAGCTTACAAATAGAAGAATAGACAAGTGTAGAATTTGGGCTAAACGTTATAATTTATTGTGCATCAGCAGTATAACCATCCTTTGTTACGCTACTCGTATTCATTTTATGTACGTTGATCATCAACATACATGTAGTAGGTATCTTTGTAACACTGTTTACAGCCGCAGGGAAAAAAACTATGGCTTAGATCAGAAATGGTAAATCAAAAATGATCGGCCATATGAGTGATGTACAATCAGTCACTGTGTGTCACTATGGATGCTTTTGCTCCAATTACTCCAAAGCTAATTGCATATACTCGTGTAGTATAGCTTGCATTGCAAGTACATTGCCTAGACAGCAAACTAGAGCAAAGATGAAAAATGAGAGATTATTTCTAGTATTGGCCGCCAGGGTACAATTTGAGTTAAAGGTGCAATCAGTTAAATCATAATATATATGTGCATATTCCTTCCCCAGGCTAATTTCAAATCAGAGCATGTACAATTACTGTAAATTTATCAATTTTGGCAGTGGTTTTATTTTGTGATATGTGGGAAATTCAGCTTTTCTTAGTGTTTTAAATTTGCAGTTTAAACAATTTCGTAGCATAGCTCATAAGTTTAAGTTTAAGCAAAAGTTTAAAGGTTTACAGCAGTAGACCCTCGCAATAATATTTTCATCCAGTGCTGCATTAGCTTCAAACCATTGACTGAGATCAAAATCATCAAAATGATGAGATAGAGACACTGGACAAGAGCAATATCAGCCATAGGCACAACCAGGTATTGTACGTCAGTAGAGTACAACATACAGTTACCCCTCAAGGCTAAGTACATGTACTGTAAAGTGCCGCACGTAATACATGTATCAGAACTCAGCACACGTAATGCATGTGTGAGAACTTAGCACACATAATGTGTATGAGAAATTAGCACACATAAAATGTGTATGAGAAATTAGCACAAGTATTTCATGTATCAGAACTTAGCACACATAATACACATATAGATGTATCAGAACATAGCATCTTGACAGATAGAGTTGGTGATGGATTTGGTGAATTTTTGAAGCTGATAATTAGTTGCATATTTGAGTAATTCGACTTACAAATTATGGAAAACAGAGATTAGACAATGGAGAGACCATACTACAAATTCATAAGGACTAAAACATTGCAGTAAGGGGAAAAGATAGTGTTCACTGGGGATTGACAGAAAAACTGTTTAAATTTATTCACAGCAATATGATTTTGCAGTGAAGAGATAACAGTGAAAACTGCAAACACGGCGAATATTAGATATATTTTTGCACATCCAACTTAAAGGGAGTATTTCAAATCATTTCATAAAGCCATTTCATAAGGATATGACAAAAATTTGAATCAAAATTCTTCTTAAATATGAACTAAGGACCTTTAAATGTCAATTTCAGAGTTGTCATCACATACAATATGCACAACATTGTGACTGATTAAGCTTGATAAAATATGTCACACCTAAATTTGTCTATCAGTATTCCTAGCCCACGCTCATGTAATAATGTCATGGCCCACCATAAATCAATTAAATCTAAACTGTATTCATAACGAGCAAAAGCACTGAGTCTAGCTGGCTCCATGGTAATCAACCATTATGCCACATTACTGTAAATGCAGAAACTTTCATAGTGGTTAAATGTTCGCGGTCTTCGCGGTGCCCGCTTCATTGTGAACTTAAAACCATCGCGAACATTTTTCCATGGCACTAAGAGACTACAGTGCATGGTGCTACCGTGAACTTAAAACCAGCGCGAAAAGCCCTTTCTCCTGTTACCGCAAAATTGAATCCCCGGGGAACTTAAATGCATTTACAGTTATTCATTTACTGAGGGATCTAACTTTGTGGTTAGGGAGAAAATGTGTGCAGTCTTGAATTCAAACTGCCATGCAGAGTTTTACTATAAGAGGAAAAATTTTCTGCGCGTGTGTAAAAAATCTGTCCATGAAAAAATAAAGTTCTTGACATATGTCAGAAAATGTGCAGTGAGAAATTCTTAGGCAGAAAAATGTGACCCCATTATATGATTTTCCATCCTTTACTTGAATTTTTGGTTTGAAAAGTTTGGTTAATTTGCATATCCAGAATGTTTCAAAATCACTTCAATTTGACAAAAATATGTGGAAATTTGAGGCTTTGTATTGTAAAATATAACAGCTTGAGGCTTTTTTTTATTCATTTCATTTTTAAAACACAGGGATGGGAAGAAAATTTGATTTGAGTCAGAGTGACTTGATAATTATAATAATTATTAATATGCACTCCCTTAAAACTTTCTCCTCAGACTCTGTTTGCATATTGATCTTCCGGATTATAATTTATCTTTCTTAAAGCTAAGAACTATCCAATCCAATTGGTGTGGCCTTAAGAAGCTGAGAACTATACTAAATCTCTGTCTTCTGCAGACATTAACTGCCCTCTATATCAGTATATGGGTCTTTTTTGCGGCAAGTGTGACACATAACGTGCCTTATGTGAGCGTCCCATTTATAATTCAGCCTGCCCAATACCTGTAAAGCTGTCAGAAGACAACATTAGCCCTGGAAAGGCCCAGAATAAAGCATGGGTGAATTCTAAATAGGGAACACAGGGCTCAAAATACCACCAGGATAAGAGCAAGTGAAATTTGTGTATTCCTGATGCCTTAACCTACTAGGGGTGGGTACCGGTACAGAAATTTTTTTCAGGTCCGGTTTTTCTGGACCGGTCCAATAAGAAAAACGGTTTTGTACCAGTACCCACCCCTACTACCTACATGTAGTGTACATCTAACCCGTAATGGTCCATAATAAAATGAGCCCGCCTCTATAGGACATTTCCCTCAAATTAAGTCATATTCTTTGTATTATTAACATACTTAATACATTTCATTACAAGACTCAAAATGGGCTTGCTAGGAATATCCTTAAAACATCTTTTAGACTAGACTAATTGTAAGGGAAAGACATAGTTTTGGATACTACCTGCACCAAAATTGAATATAGGAATGGGAAAAGGAATTTCAAGCCCTGCTTTGAGAAGACTCACCTCCTGAACTCCATGGGAAATTACTTGGGATTAGAAGCCCCCGCAACAAGATCTAACTTTCTCAGTCGTGAAATTGGCTAGCAAGGCTAAGGAATATCTACACAGGACTAGCCTTGACATGCAGAGAGTAACACTAACTCACTTGAAACATTGTCAGTCTAGAAAGTAATAGGGAGGCATGGGTTTTTGTAGGGATGTCAGTTTAGCTTGACGGGTCAATGCTTGGTCTAGACATTCAGTCACTCGAAAAATGAAAAATGCCAGACATGATGGAACAAGGTAATAATTCATGTGTCAGGTCTCAGACAAGTAATAGTTACAGGAGACTGAGCTCATATGATGTTCAAAGAGAAATCTGACATGGTTACTGAAAAGATGTCAAAATTCTTATGAAACTGAACTCAAAACAGACATACTTGCAGTCAAGTACAGAGCAACTGTCAACCACTCTTTCTGGCACCAGTTTGGAAGTTGTCACTAGCTTTAAGTATCTGGGCGTTTGGCTTGATCCTTGCTTAACATGGGAAGTCCATATTGACAAGTTATGTAATGCAGTCTCGTCAAGACTGGGAGTCTTACGGCGCCTAATTCCTTGTCTACCACAGCGCACTCTTGTTATGTTATTCAACGCCATGGTTTTGCCTAAAATGGACTATTGCGATGTGATTTGGGGTAATTGTGGTAAATGTCTATCCGATAGACTACAAAAACTCCAGAACCGGGCAGCTAGGCTTATTCTTGGTTTAAAATACACCCATCATGTTGGCGTTGATGAGCTATCTGCCTTGGGCTGGAAAACGTTAACATCCAGGAGAAACTTGCACCTGCTACAATCAATGTACAAGGCAGTTAACAATGAACTTCCTGATTACATCAATAGTTTTCAAAGGACTTCTGACTCTCACAGCTACCCCACCCGACACAGTCAGAACCTATGCCTCAAACTACCCCTTGTACGGTTAGAATGTGGGAAGCGCAAGTTCTCTTATAGAGGTATTACTGCATGGAACAGTCTTCCACCATCTGTAAAGACCTGCACGTCAAAATCTACCTTTAGAACCAACTGCAGGGCTTGGCTAGCCTGACCTCTGACCACTCAACGAAACTGACAACTTGATAGTATTTATTTTGTTACTATTATTATTGTTTTCTTTAGTTTCGTACCATTATTTTCATTCATCATTTGTATTGATATCATCATCACTAGCAGCATCTATTGTTATGATTAGTATTATTGTTTGCATCAGTTTCATTACTATTGTTGTCTATTTATGTTTGCCTATGTTTGTGATGAATATGTTTAATTTCTTTTTATGTAACACGCAGGGCTCCACTGAAAAGCAGTGCAAGAGCACTGAGCTTGGACCACCCTGGATAAAGATTACAGAAATAAATACTTATGAAACTGAACTCAAATTCAGTCAAAACAGACGTGCTGGGAAATATTATGAGACTGAGAAAAAATTTTAGCAGTTCTATTGAAAGAGTTAAAAGCTTCTTTACATCTATGAAGTCAGTGCTGCATCTAAAAATAATCGTACGCCAAAAAGCACGCTGACGAAAGACACCGGATGGTTGTCTGAAACATCTGTCTCCATGCAAAATCGTATCCAATTGCTTGAGTAACTGTTTTTTGGTGTATCTTATTACCTGGATGTCTTACCTTCATCAAATTGACGTACATGTATTGTAGGTCCAGCCTTACAAAAATATATGAGAATTGCCAAATGACATTTTCCATTCTGTGCAGAGTAGCTAGTCTTGGAATAATAGAAAAATGAAATACTTCACAATATTTACAACAGTTATCGTATTTGATTCATGTATAATAGCTGCATTCCCCAGAGGCACCTTACAACACACCGTGCACCAATAACAGCATTGATGAATAATCATACCGTATATTCTCGATTAAAGTACGCACTTTTTAAATTTTTCAAAATTCAAAAAGTGTCCCAAGTCATTGCCAAAGTCGGGGTGCGTACTTTATTTGAGGTTGGCTTCCGGACAAAATGGGAAAAGGAGCCGAAATAATTTCGCGTAACACACAGCACACATGGCCCGTAAAGGCACCATTCTTGCCTGAAAACAACAACTGAAAACAACAGGAACAACTGCAGGAACCAGTTCAGGGCTCGTGACTGCGACTAGATTTGGTCGCAATGCGACCGTAATTTTAATAATGCGCCTATTCTTTAAATGATGGTCGCACGGCGCGCCAATAAAAAAATGAGCAACGCCCTTATTTTCCCCCGAAAACTTCGCTCAAAGTTCAAAATTCGCCGATTTCGGCCTTCACCGAGCCGCCATTTTGATTCTAACTCAAGTCTCGCGCAAGTCTCGCAGTAACTCACATCTCGCGAATCGCGAGAGTCGCACCCCATTGGCCATTTCGGCGTGACGTAGCTCGCCCGGCCGCCATTATTGGTGGAATATCTGATATCCCCGCTGTGATCGCGGGAAAAATCACGCAGGAACGCTTCAAAAGCGTGTAACTTTGACGAAAACTCATCGAATGCCTAAAGTCCTTGGTGATAAGTACATGTATAGGATTCTTTTGGAGGTTTTTTTTTGCTTGTTTGTCGGTGGAATGCGGGGAAAACAACAGCTAATGCGACGATGACAAACTGGGGAGGGGGGCTGTGTCGGCACTGAAGTCGTAGAAAATGTTGAACGGAGGTCGCGATTTTTTCACGGTTCCTTCAGATATTACTTTTGTTGCAGTCTTTATTTTCAAAAGACTGATAAATAGATGTTGTTTGTTGGGAAAAGTTCGATTGATTTGCCCTTCGAACACATCTTTTCTGCTACATTTTTTCAACTGAAAATATGAATTGTTTGTACACAGATTTTTCTATATAAGTTAACACTGATGTTACAGGCTACAAGTAAACCTCTAATTTTCCAGTGCATCTATTTTCAGCTATGTTCTTAACAAAGTAGAAGAGATACAAAAGAAATACAAGATGTACCTGACAGTCCTGGCTACACTTTCTCCTCTGTTGGTTTGCAGATTTTCTTGTAGACTTCTTTAGTTTGTTGTTGTTGTATATGTAACAGTCACGTTTCACCTTTAGCAGTAAGGTTAATTTACCCTTCCTGATTGTGTGTATTAACTTATGAAACATTATAAAAATCATATATTGTAAGGAATCAGTGTTGTATTACTTGAAAGTGATCTCATGTATTCTCTTGTTTCTTGTTTGGTTACTGGGTAACTATATATAATATATAACACCCCTAATTAATTCTTTAAGCCATACCCATCTCTAGTCAAAAACATTGATTACCGGTATTGGAGTAATATTTTGTATGGCTTCAGACGTTTGCTTGTGCTCCCAACCTTTCATAGTGGTGCTCCTAACTTTTTGCTGGCGCTCCTAAGTTTTAGGAGTTAGGAGCGCCATGCTCCTAGGTCAAAAAGTTAGTCTGGAGCCCTGCAGTTCGATTTACAATGCCACATGGCACTGGATCCCTGCCGAAAATGACCATGTCATTTTTAAGTCATGGAGACATCGATTTTGGATGATAATAGGCGTATAAAATGGATTGTTTACGTGCGCGCGTGACGGTGGATCTCTATTCCAAGATGGCGCTGGGGTTATTGGGGTCATTGGGACAGACTACTATTGTATGGGTAGAACTTTTCTGAGGGGTGATTATTTCTTCCTTAAACCGTCGAATTTTTTTTGTTATTGTCGTTTGAATAAAGGTGATAAACGTTGACAATAAGTTGATTGTACGTTTATCAATTTGAAAACTATAAGGCATTTGTGTTTTTTGTCAACAAACAGCATGGTTACCCATGCTACTAATGGAACATCACAAGCAGCAGTCGACGTCTCCAGAAGCATTTCGGCGGCAATTTCTTCACAAAAGACGGTCGGAAAGCACAAAACATCGTTTTCTTTGAAGTGGATCAAGATCAAGACCAGTTTTGGGAAAGATGGAAAACTATTCAGGATGTTTTCATGTTCAAATGAACTGTAAATCAGGCGCTGCAGTGTCAAATTTGAGAACTTTGTTTGACATGCCATAGCCGATTTACAAGTTTGCAGAGACGGATTTGCCGGCGGAGAAAACATAGCGTTTTCATAAATTCAGAAGTCCTTGATTTAGGCAAAATTACCATCAGAAAAGAGATTAAACACTATGAATTTAGAATTTGTCTAGTGCAAAAGTTGTTCAAGATCACTGGAGAAGGGGTGCGTACTTTATTCAGGTTTTTCCATTTTACGTTTCAGTGAGGTAAATTTGTCTGAGTCTTGCCCTAAATCGGGAGTGCGTACTTTAATTGGGGTGCGTACTTAAATCGAGAATATACGGTAGTTTTGTATTATTGATGCACCTGTCAATACAAACTCCTGAGGGAAGAACAGGCCGTTAAATGCAGCTTACACACATATTTCCTGTGGGGTCCCTGGTATAAATCAGATATACCTCATGCTAGAAGATGGTTGTACAAGATACTAACTGTAAATACATTTAAGTTTGCGGAGATTTAATTTCCCGGTTGCAGGAAAATTAACTTTTTGCGGTGGTTTCAATTTCGTGGTAGCTCCATGCACTGCAGTCTCTTACTGCCATGGTGGTGGTTTTAAATTCGTGGTGAAGCAGCCACCGCGAAAAACGCGAACATCAAACTACCGCAAAAGTTTCTGCATTTACAGTAATATTGTTACTCAAGCAACTGGCTTCAGGTAGCATCCACTAATCTAATCTTCAAGCAGATCCTATGGCAATATAAGATGGTATCAAAAGCTGCCAGGAGTAAAGCTGGCCAAGGAGTGTTTTTGGCTACTCCTTTTGGCCAGTTGTACTTTGATACTATCTTATGCCACTGGTAAATCTACCTGGAGATTACCACTGATCATGACTTTCGTCAGTGACTGAAGAATCTGTAGGTCACCAGGTATAAAAGATGTAATTGTAAATTAAGCGAGAACAAATCTAAAATTCACTGACTATTGCTTGAGTAACTGTCAACCTAGACTTCTAACCTTCTCCACTGTAAGGAAAAAGTCCATTTAAACTAAGCAGCCAAAATGAAATGCAAAGACATGCATCTTTGAAAAACTAATTGATTGGTACCACACAACAAATCATATGGCTGTGTGCATGTGTAAGAATCAAATGCTGTAGCAACAATCGTACACCAGAAAGATGAGTGCTTGGTACTAATGGTCCACTCTACAGTCAGGATAAACTGCACATAAAATGTCAACTCATATTTCCGCTAAGTACTATGAGACCAGCACATTCATAAAACAGGGCTCGAAATTCATTTTTGGGATTAGGTGCACTGGTGCACCCAGCTTTAAAAATTGGGTGCACCAAAAAATTTTGGGGTGCACCACTTAAATTTAAGTAGAATGTCAAAAAAAAACTAATAACAAAACTTAGTTACAAGCTATCAAATTCTTAACAAGTAACATGACAGACATTTTTATTATCTTTCTAACACTTAGATGTCAAGAGTATGATGTATACTAGTATACTCGATATCTTTCCATACATAAACCTAAGAAAATATTTGGGTGCACCCTGTGCACCCACTGAAAGAAATTGGGTGCACAGCTCCAATTTTGGGTGCACCTGGGTGCACATGCACCCAGTATTTCGAGCCCTGATAAAAGGTAATCCTGATACTGTGTTACATGTAGTAGCTAGAGGGTATGCATACTTCAGATATCAATGTGTCTATGGCATTCAAATGAAAGCTTCAATGATACTTTTTAAAGTGTCAGTCTTGATGTACCCAGCAGAATTATGATAGTTGACTTCAAGCTTTTTACAGGTCTCAGAACACATAGATTTTTATGGAGTCATAACTTTATAGCTTTTAATGTTTTATGTACAATCCAAAGGGACAACTGCTCTCTTTAGTATCGTATAAGATCAATGTTATAACTATTTATTGGTTCAGAAATATCATAAATTACTAACAATGTTCAACAAGCTAGAATACATACTAGAAGATTGAAAAAGGGACACAATTTAAACAGATGTGGATACGATTTATTTGATCAAGAGGAATGTTCTAAGGTGCGTACAGAAAAAAAAAAAGTATTTTTTTTTAACGTCACTTACTTGAGAATTTCTCTGTATTTGTTTCGTCCATGGACCAGAAGCAATGGTCGAACGCAAACGTCTGCAGAGGAGGGAAAAAAGGATATTGATCAGAGTGGACATTTGACACACACACAAATCACACATACATAGAAACACACACATACACACGTGCACACATGCATGCACGCGCACACACACACACACAAACAGACAAATACAAACAGACAAACACAATAAAAACAATGAAAGTTCACATTCTTAAATCAAAATAAGGTGTTCTATCTTACCTTGGGTGGTTTCCTGTTTGGTGCACCAAGTGTATGATGGGAGATGTCGCAGTAGTAACAATGAAAAAGATAAAGAAAGAAAGACCAGGTTAGAAAACATGTACATGTAAGTTGCCATCTTACATATTCTTCACATTCTTAGTACATTATTTTACAAGATCACTTCATTCCTAAACCTGACAAAGGCAGTAACAATAAAACACTCTAATGCATGAGATAATTTAAGGGCTTGTTATTTCTTTTTTTTTCCTACAATAAGGGATATTAAATGCCTAAGCCTATATTCTTTTGCTTTAGGCAAATTGCAAGCTAGGCAAATTGACATCTTTTTCTGTAGTCATGAAAATTTCATTGTAAGTTGATTGTTAAGCTGTGCACAAATTTGACATTCCAAATCTTCTCAAATCTTCTTATTAAAACAAAAGATGATATTTAGCTCTCAGGAATATGATAGACAGGTGGGACATTGGGGTTCCCTCCATAAATGCAAGGTTAATTTGTTCATGCCCAGGTGATTATGGGAAGGTCAACTTAGGTCGGGAAATGGCATTCATCTTTAACTCTCTAATACGAAGATTAATAATGCAGTTTACAGTGACTGAAGCACCAATTAGACGTATTTCACATAACTATAAATCTATGTTCATAAAATATGTATTCAAGCTAAAAGTAAAACCCTATACAGGTGCATTTGACATTTAATTTTCAAGCGGTAGACGAAAACAATTCCAAAAGAGTGAACAAGCAACATGAAAGTTTAGCACTGACAAAATTAATTATACGACGTACATGTGAACTGAATAATCAACACCATTCAGGATATCCTCCATTTCTCCTTTCACCATTTGGATTACCTTGACTCAGAAGTACTTTATTATGATACCTGTAAAAGCCGTAACTAGTCAATTTTGTAACTTCAATGATTACCTTTTCTGTAATTTAGAGTAAAGATTGGTAAATTGTTAGATATTAGAGGAGATAGAATCCAGCGCAGATAGCCAGTCATCAACAGATGTACTGAGCTTGATAGATCTATATGTCATCAACAAAAATTACTTCAGTCACACATGTTACTACATGATTGCACATGTACAAAATGTAGGTGCTGTTAATAGTGTTATTGAGTTACAGTGATCAAATTGGGGCTTCCAACTCCTATTACAATTTTGGCCCAATTCTCTAAACTCCATCAGGCTAAAAGGCAATCATATGAGACTTGTACTTTGAGTATCAAATTGTAGATTTATATTTGCAGTTTAACTCATGGTGTTGCCATGGGCATTTTCCTAAAGCAATGAAGCAGCATTGGTATAAAATCAGCCTTTATGCCTAATGTAGAAACATAAAAATTAAAATCCTGGAAAGGCCTAGTGGGTTAATGATTCCTAATTCCAATATTTAAACCTACTGCTATCACTGATGGTATGCCATTTGTGGAGTAAATACAGTCATCAGATTAGCAACTACTTTTCCATAAAATTCCAAAACATTTCAGGTCAGAGTTGCAGTACTTTTCAAGGCTAACTTCAGAAGAGGTTTCATGGGTATATAAGTCCTTGGCTATAATGAAATCATACATCATACACAATTGGACAACTGGGAAGGTTTCTGACACCTGATCCCAAGTGAAGTACACCTCTTCCCAGCCAATGACCTGACCTCTTTAAGGGTCAAAGGTCAAACATCCATCAAGTACACACTGTAAAAACTTCAAATATTGCAGGCAGTTTTACAGTCTCATTTATGTGATGACCTCTCTCAAAATCATCACACCATGAACAGTATTTTCTGTTAGCAATGCACTTAGCAATCTTAAAATGCAGTAACTGCCTCCTTTTCCCCTTACGGTGATTTTAGGTCCCCTCAAACATAAATAAATTTACAGTAGTATCTATCACTTGACCTACTGGGACCATGCAAACATACTGGGCATAACTGGTGCTTTTATAGACATTTATTCCGATTAAGGGATCGGACGGTAATGCCTATGTAGTGTCTATCCAAAGTCTGTTTGTTTGGCCTCACCAAGGCGATAAAATATTGTTTGGGGCTTGTCTGTCTGTGTGTATGTCTGATAGCAGTGTGTATCTGTGATTTCCAACATCGTATCATTCCTCAATGCTCCTATTTTGTCTGTG
The DNA here is from genome assembly GCF_000003815.2 of Branchiostoma floridae. Classification (NCBI taxonomy): domain Eukaryota; kingdom Metazoa; phylum Chordata; class Leptocardii; order Amphioxiformes; family Branchiostomatidae; genus Branchiostoma; species Branchiostoma floridae. Next base: position 8,436,473 of record NC_049995.1, read on the forward strand.
GACTAGAAGGCTGGCATGGCAGACAGGGAAAGGGACTGATTACCATCTCGCACGGCCACAAAGTTGTACATTTTATAGATCAAGTTTATATAACGTTTATTGAAATCAAATGAATGAACTTTATTGCTTGCCCATAGTACATGGTACAATGTACATGTATAGCAACAAGTACTAAACAATAATACTACAAGGTTAATTCAACATACATTCAGAACTACAAAATATTATCATAATATTATACACTAAACCGGAGAGTGAGTGAGCATCAGTGAATAGTGGTCATGTCACTATGAATGATTTGGTCTTACAATTAGAATGATGTACATAGAAATTGACCCATATACAAGTTAGTAGGTTGACAATTTGAACATAACCTTGATAGACACTAATGTATTGTAAAGCCAAATGCTACCCCATGTTAAACTGCCTGTGACATTTGCCTAATGCACTCATACATACCAGCTGTGCAATCACAGTAGGAAATGGATGGAAGACACATCATAAAGTCATGTCTGAAGCAAACTGGATAATGGCTTGTACCAGGGTTGTAGCCAGCCTGAAATCATTTTCAGTCCCCTTGATCTTGAATGGGAATCCTATTGAGCACCAAAGGCATGGTGTGACATTGTGCGTCATTTCTAGGGGATCTGGGTCCCAGAAAATTTTTAAATCAAAACCCTCTGAAACACTATTTCCTGCATTTTGAGGTGCACATTTTGCTTGTAGACTAAGCTGTTTAATGGCATCTGTTTTGGTGAAGAACACATGGGTTTCAGTTTTTTTATATCTTTTAATACATATCAATTTTTGTCTGTCCCAGGGGACGGAATGGGGAAAACTTTTTTCAGTCCCCAGCTGCAAAATTCCTTCAAAGGACTGAAGGACAGGTGCTGGCTACAACCCTGGCTTGTACAGACAGAGGTTAAGGTGAACAAATGGGTCCATTCTTTATGTGTGAGGTCTTGTAGATAACATCACATTTGTTACTCAGAAGAACACCATTTCAGAGTCCATTACATACAAACGAATGAATGAATGAATAAACTAGGAGACCCAAACTTACGTCACTTCTTCCCGAGCATTAGAGCTTATCTAAAGCCCCAAAATTGTGTCCATAGCTTGTTCAGAACACGGAATAAAGAAACCAGAAGTTCCACTGCAGTACTAGGGGGAGCCGCTAGGGGGCCCAAAATCTACTCATTTACAGCTTTTGTAACAACCTACTAACACACCAAGTATGTAACCAATCCACCCAGCTGTTCTTGAGTTATCTTGTTGACAGACACACAGACAGACACACACACACAAACGCAGGGTAAAACATAACCTCGATGGCATTTCATGAAGGTAATAATGCACACAGAAAATCAGCTCATCATAGAGTCTGCTAAAAAAGGCTAGATATAAGTTATAACCAACTGCCAACATGTACCTGCAAAGGTATTTGAGTAGTTACAGCGGTTAACCAATCTAGATTCAAATTTAAATTCAGGTAACATTCTTTACTCAACACATCACTCTAAACTCTTTGACACACAACTAATGTGCAGTGAATCCATGCACCATAATGGATTGCCGAATCAAAATTTATGAACCAGGAACCCAAATGGTAGGGAGCAATCAATCATCACAGCTGACTACTCTGTAACCCAAGGCCTTCCCTACATATCCTGGTATGTGTGTACTGTATGCGTGGGAGTATCATTCTTTGCCACATTGGAAATAGAAGTCACAGCAAAGACTATATTTTTAAGTCAAGAAAAAGGAAACAATTCTAGCCTTCTGGTAAAAAAAGTCGGACCATAGGAATACTTGTTAGTTGTGAAATGATCACAGTTGGGTTCTCTGTTACATGGGAGATAGAAGCAGCAGCAAATGCAGTAGCTACTAGTAGCAGATTTTGAAAATTTCAAATTCTCATTCTAGCATCCTGGTAAAAAAAAAGTCCATAGGAATACTGTAACAGTGTAAGTTGTCGAATATTCACATACTCATCACATTGCAAATATGTCTTCTTTCTTACATTGGAATTACCAAGTTGTTGATTGAGTTGAAAATTCAAAGCAATTTGCAAATCCTCTCTTCCCTTCTTAACCCAAAGAAGAAGCAATTTTAAGTCATTGCAAACCTACAACAAATTACAGTATGAAACTATGATTGGAAGAGACAGTTTACAGGGGAGAAAGGAGACATAAGCCCCTCATAAAACATCTGCTAGACTTTATTGCACTGTCGTGGGATTCTGTACTGGAAGGCAATCATTGATGGTATCTGAAACATGCATGCACTGATGTATACTAGTAACTTTGATCTTTTATATTGTCGATACTTCGGAAAATACACTTTTAGAATGCTTTGTTAGATGTAAGTGTTCGTGTAGCTTTATAGACCTGTAGTTATGTATTACTAGATGCATTGCTTTGTACCTTGTAAGTTGTACAATTGTTGCACAATAAAGTTGTAAATTCATTCTTTTTAGGTTGGGAACTTAATTACGCCATAAGGTGAAGGGAGATTCATGATTAGATCAATACAGTAATAATTTATTGAAAACACATATTGGCAGTATCATAAATTCATATTGGCAAATTAACTGTTAAAACCAGTGAAAATGAAAGACCTTTCAAGCATTTCAAGACTTAAAGTTAAACTACCTGCCAAGAAAGTTTGGAAGAAAACTGTTGTGATGTTACCTCTACCCAAGGCTTACCCTGCTGACCTCTCTAATCAGTGATCTTTGGACACACAAACTTCAAAGAAAAATACAGTAATTACAGTGGACAAGACTTGTCTGATCTTGCACAATACACATAAACTTTAATAGAGATAAAATGGATGAGAGGGTTTTCATCAATAAATGCCAGAAAGCATTTGAAAAGACTGGCAGCCAACAGGCCACAATGGTTCTAGCCTCATCAAAGCTTTTTCAAAAATCATTATCATGCAATTAGAGGATGTATTCAAAGGAAAAAGATAACAGAAAGGGTGTGAAAAGCTAAATTAGGAACCCTTTTGTCTGGCTAGGGAGCTTATTCCGCATGAGGTAAGCAGTCTTCCATAGAAAGAATGAACAGAAACAAGACCAATCGATAGACATATCTGTCCTTATTATACTTGGCTCCAGCCAAATGTGCGGTGCCAGATATTGTTCATGATAAGAGTGCTGAGTCATAACAGCTTGGAGAAAACCCTTGCCATAGATAACGTACCAAGCCTTTTAATTTTTTTTTTTTTTTAAATTAAAAGGCTTGTTTAAAAAGATCTTGTAGAACTAGAACTTAGTAGAACTTTTAGAAGTATTTATATGAAGTGCCCTTACCTTGTCATAAAAAAAAACACATGGTGAGGTTGCCGATAAAGAAAGTTGATAATCTGTAAGGTTATAAGATTGGGTTCATTTAAAAAATTGATAAGCTGATAAGATTATTCAGTGATATTTGTGCTGCGAAGGATAACAGAACCTACCGAGGCCAACAAACATTTTTTCTGTCCTTCCATAAAAAGGTTAACTTCCAAAATGTAGCTGTATTTTTAGTTTATCTATAAAGCTGGTACAACTTATACCACCCTTTAGCATGACACACCAGATTCGCAGGCAGACGGTATGGCTGCAGTTGGTTATAGTATACTAAATACTGAACAACCTGTCATTCCTATACCTTTACACATCCAGCTATGAGCATTGTTTCAAACTATCCAACAACCTGGAGGTCAAGGACTAGGTAGATACCATTATGTAAGATGCTTCAATGGTACTTGGTGGGTAGGAGTTCCACTCTTCCAGTCACTAATGTATTTTAGCACTGCATATATTTGTCATGACGGATGAACCACCCAAGCAAGAACTGTAGTTCTAAATTGGCAGAGAAATATTCCTCCTGACAACTTTATTAGAAGCCTTCTAAGATAAAGGTAGGCACAGGCGACATCTATACATTATGTAACAAGCGTTCCAAAGCCACTGCTACAAATCAATAGCAGAAACCTACAGGGTATGAGTGTGTGGAATAATATATATCTACTGATATATGTGGCAATGGCCCAAGTATCAATATGACCGAAGGTGAAGGTCCAAAGTGGTCAATGTAACAGACAAAACCGTGCCAAAATCTCAGTATTCTTAAGCTTGCTATGTCTAACTGTTTATCAAAACTGTTTCCCTATATATTACATATCTCTTTTTCTTATGAATCATACAAAATCCTATACTATACTCATGGACATAGCTCATAATATCAGCACAGATTTACAAACTTCTGAGACTGAAAGCTATCAAAATCATGGGACCCTATGATTATCATTAATGTTGGCCACTACAAATAGCAATGTTGAAGTGATGCACCAAAATAACACACTTGATGCTAACAGTTCAAATTACTAACTATAAGGCACTTAGTTGTAATCTTAGTGATCTTTAGAACTTCTCACACGGTTTACCCAAAAGAGACGTACAAAGCCGAAATACATTATTAATTCCACGGAGCAGACAACCATGCATCATAAACATATTGACATTTACTCAGCAGTTGGATTATCGATCTCAATCTCTCCCTATGTATAACATATATCTTTTTGGTCAGAACTGACAGATAAGGGATTGGAGCAGGTTTCGGCTGTCAACTGTTCAAAACTGTTGGGCAGTAGCAAAATATTCTGGTGTTTCTGGCTCAAAAGCACTCCAGATTTGACTCAGGCATAATTTGTGTTAATCAGATGTTTTCAGATCCCCGATTCTAGGTTTCTGGAAATCGTCCTAATTTTCAGCACAAGTCATAAAATTACATTTTAACACTGCAAGCCAGCTGCACAAACTAATGATATTCATGGAAACCCAAATCTCTAACTGAATTGGTGAATAGTATATCTCTTTGTGCTAATTACTCATCATGTCCTAGAAAAGTTAAGATAGCTATAAAGGTAGTTAACACTATCTTTGGTGCTGTCAGCATTCCTTTTTTTCTTCTTCAACCCTTAACTGGAATCCTTAAGGATTCTAAAATATCTTACAACTAAAGTTTGGATCATTGTAGCATGAATCATATAGGAATTTCATACAAGAGGAAGTTGTATTGTATGCATTATACCCAGTATATTTTTAGCTATATTGGTGGAGCTAAGATTTATCATCTGTAAGATAACACAGAAGGCTAGACTGTGTTTGCTTATACTAAATTATCAACACCCTGGCCTGGACTTCATCCATAACACAATGGCTAGTGCTAATGGTTCCACCCACAAATCAAGGACTTAGGACAACCAAGCTGTCAAAATGTAGGTCAGGAGGGGTAAAAGAGTTCATAGGACTAGTCCATTCAAACGTTTAACAAGCTCTGACCACCAAACTTTCTGTCTTGTCCTTAAAATGAAAGGATCGGGGGTTTGTAAACCAAACAAGAGTAGTAGTAAGAATCTCAAGCCATCTAGTTCACAGAGCATCATACTGGGAAATTATGTATCTTAAACGATTTACCAAAAAAAATAGGGTACAAATTTGACTGCACGGAGCAGTATTTTTAGTAGTTTTATTAAATGTTCATGACTGACCCCATGGTCAACCTTACATGACAGGTTGGTGTGAAAAGGACTCTCTAATCACCCTAATTACTAAATATGGAGTTAATTAGAGAGATCATGTTGATAGAGGGTCCCATGAGGTGTTACCCATTAACAGCTAATGCTGTTAGCAGGCAAATACAAATTCCAGACATCCTTCTAGTTAGGGTTAGCCTGGTATCCAGCCGTATTATAGCTCCTAAGTCTCTTCTGTCCTCTCCGCAAAAACATATTTGCGGAGAAGACAGAAGAGACTCGGGAGCTATGATACGGCTGGATACCAGGCTAACCTAGGGGTGGAACATGAGAAAAAGTAAAAATGATACAAAGGTTAAAACATACATTAGGTAGTGGAAGTATTCTTGAAAAATCTAATTCAACATTTTTTTCTCAATCGTTCTTTAATGAATCAATCAATCATTCATGTATAATAGTATCTACCAGCTTACTTACTCAACACAAGTCTTTCATTACCATCAAGAGTTCCTAAACAATCCGACCTGACAGAACAAGACTAATGGAGTCAATTTCCCCCCCAGAACAACCTCCCACTTTCACTAATAGAACCAACATTTCCTCCAATGTCCGCAACTGTTCTGCTTGCCCAAATTGATTTCCAATGAGTCACAACAATCAGTTCTAAAGCTGGTCCCACAGTTGTCCTCCAACTAACTTCGGGGCTCTTTTCAAAATGTTTGTTGCAGTCTAGAGATATCAATTCTTCTACCATTTGATTTTGTTGCTGCCTATCAAAATTTTGTTTTGTGTACAGATAAACTTAAACGTATTAGTGACCACCTCTGTATGAGGACCATACACTAATGAAAGAAAGCCACACAACCCCCTATATGTTGGTACATAAAAGTACATTGTTGCTAGCACAATGACAGAACCATAATTACCATTATGCATAATTTCCAAAGTCATTTCAGCCATTGACCTTTGTGGTAACAATCCCTAGTGTGTCTAGCACTCGTCAGGAAACAAATAGCACAGTACAATGAAGTCCATTGTCATTGGGGCAAGACATTTGTCACAATGGAAAAAGATACAGGTTCTCAAGTTCTCTTTTTAATGAAAACGTGTGATAACTATGGGTAATACCAAAAGGCTATATCATTTAAAGTTATTCATTCTTCTGTAACTGTAACTTTACATGATGTAGGTGGTAAATAACATTTGGTATCCACCTTCAATAGAATTCGAAACCTCTATAATTGTAATGACACCAGTCAATGAAAACAAGAAGGGGGATAGTGTAGGTGCAAGACATGTTCTTCGTTCATGCCATAGGATACTTCTGGTGTCTAGTGTCACATGGGGTAGAGAGTTTCAAAACCAGCACCATTGAATACTCCATTTTTCTCCCTGATGCAAAATCAAGTCCAGATGAAAGATTTCACCCTTAGCAGTAAGTAACACTGACACCTCCCACCCTTGGGTTTACACTGAAATGTGCACCACAAGAAAAACTGTAAATACAGGGTACGAGATACAACCTTGACCTTCTCTCAGCACAAAGTTCCACACATTCACCATAATTACTGCCTGTTGACAAAGATGGGTGATGTGTGAACAACACTGGGACAGGGATAGAATGCCCTGTTCCATTCCAGGGGGTACATGAAGCTTTTGAACTTTAGAGTCATGTCATGTTCACATAAACAAGACCTCCTAGATCTAAATTACACACATTAATTTCCCATCAAACTTAAAAGCAACCCCTACTGATATGAAAAGGAAAACGGCTTTAGGTATATACTTATTGCAAAGCAGTTTCCTGACAAATATGAATAATAATCATTGATTTGCAAATACATCCCTAAAGTAAAGGTACAGTGGTGTTTAGAGATGGTACCTATGAGGCAATACTAAGATACTTAGAAAGTAAGAAAGTAAAATACTAAGATATACAGCTATTTCTGTTGGCTTTGATTTCTTCATTGGACGGAGTGGAAGATGTATTTACATACTTCCTAATTCCTAATTAGACTTCCTAATTTGATATATCATATGATATAGTCAATGTTCAATTTATGGATTTCTTGATTTTAATAGTAGAATTGTTTTCCATTGCTGTATACATTGTCAATGGTACAAAGAACTTGATACAATGCCAACTGCTTGACATTTGAAGTACCAGTGATCCTAGGATGAAATTCCCATCATATGTATGTAATGCTGACAGATGTACATATCTGTATAGTAAAACCTTTAAAGCACAGTTGGTACCAAGGACAATAAGTTTATACAGTAATTGTATGAGCAGACACATACTGTGACATAGACATAGGCACGACACATGACATAATGTCTGACACACACATGCAACTAACAGTCACATCAGAATGGACAGTTCAAGCTGAATGTCTTTTTTATAGTTATACTGATTTCAACCAATGTGAAATACACACCTTATAGTTTCAACACATCAGCAGTACAATTCATTTTGTCGTTTGGATTTACAAATCTTTCAAAGTCTCTAAACTATGTCCAAGCAGATGTTGGGGTAGAAAATCATAATGTTTTCAGACTGCCCAGGCTTCTCTGACAGTTTAGTATTCCGTATTCCGTATTAGTATTACCCTTGATAATTTTCTATTCAAACAGCTGTATCTGTTGCCATATCTGTTTAATAAGTATAACTGCTCTTCAGTATATAACACACCACCTTCTGTATCTGTATCTGTGTAATAAGCTATACGCCCTTTGGCGTAACACACTATCTTCTGTATCTGTAGCTGTGTCTGTATGCCCGGTATAACAGCCCTTCAGCGTAACACACCTGCTTCAGTATCTCTATCTTATCTATATTATAGTGAGTATAACTGCCTTCTGGCATATTACAGCAGCTTTTCATACAATCGACCTACTTTTGGATTATTTTTACAAAGCTTCTGCATAGGAATAAAAAAACTCCCCAGGCCCCAATTAAAATATGTCTGACAATACCTTTTTATGGAACAGCGCTATATTGATTGACATGTCCCAAGGCACCTGTCCTAGCAGCTAATAAACGTTCCTCGGACATGGGCCATATAGAGCCCAAATAGATTTTCAATATGTCAACCATACTGTGAAAGGCATTACCTGTGAATTTGATCCTACATGTACATAACGCACATCCCCCCCTACATACAACACAAACACCCTTACCCAAGAAAAAAGGTGGCTATAAAATTAACATACAGTTATTCTTGTCAACAGTGACCAAAAAGGGACTTTAATGTTTTTTTTAAATGTTTGTAATTGTCACAGTAGATAGCTGCCAGACATTTGAATCAATGAATACCCACAAAAAGTGACCACATTGACCAGGTGGTCCTCATATAGAGGTCAATAGTACAAGTTTGACAGTACAAAGTTTAAAAGTTTGTATTCCACATAACTGAAAGCAATAACAGTAAAACTGGGTCAATTTTCAATTGGTAAGAGTTCAAGTATTCTTAAAAAAAACCATATGCTGTACAGAACTGTAGCACTTACAGTACACACTTATTATAACAGTTAGTTATTTACATGTAGTATGCATTTGTTAATGAAATCACAGTCATTTGCCTAAAATACAGTGCCATGCCAGGTAAAAGATTGGCTAAATTTAAATCACAAAAGGCTGACCCCTCAGGTAACAATAGCGCTGACCTGACACAGGTGTGTGAGTCATACACAGGTGAAAACCAGGTGACGTCTAGTCATGTCAGGTAATTACACACCTGTTTTAATATTTACATAACAATATCTTGATTTTATATCTTAGTTTTAGTTTTAGTGGCAAAAGAAGGACCAAAATACTCCCTTAGGTTGCTACATTGTATCTTTTGCTATCCAAAACCTTTTCTGAAAACATTAGGTTGCGGGGAAACTATTAAGAACTCTAATATATAAACATATCTGTATATGTCCCTGATAAACTATACAATTAAGTCTGAGACTTTGTCCCAGGGCACCCAAGCCAAACATACAATAACAGAACTAACTTCAATCACCTGTTGGCAATGAGTAAATACCCAATACGTTGAGCCCTCTAACGCTTTCTCTGTAGCAAGATCCAACTTGTTTTTTAATTGTCACTATGTCAGTTTCATTAATGTTGTAAACTTCATGTGATTAAACATGCTTCCACCACCCCATACTGTAGTATAGTGTCTGACACAACCCTGCTGTGAACTTGACTTTAATGTTGGCCTCTTGGCATTTAATGATTTTGTAATCAAGCCAACTCGGTATGATACTCTTATATTGACCTCTGACCCCGTGACCCCACTATCTAACTGCCATGGAATTCTGGGCCTTTGGCCAAACAACGAGACAGAACAAAAGGTGTGGATGGGTGGCATGCCTAGAGGGTAAAAACCTCACGATCAAACCCCATATCGATGGTACATAAATGCATATACTTTCACAGACATTGGTAGACAAACTGATATCTAAAAACACATTTGTCACTTGTTGCTACACCCAGATCTATAAAACCAACAATAAAATAATGGCAATATTGAAATGGTGCTGTAGTAAAGCCCTGACTGTACATACAAAAACATATCGTGACCATTTCTCTTACCCAATGATTTGTCACTTTACAATAAGACTATGACAACACGCTATCTTGTGACGGTCTCGTGTCTTCTTTATTATGACGTAGAAATCAAATTTACGTCAATTACAAAAAGCCTAGATGACAATTATCCTACTCCGTACACTGTAGGAGAATTGTCAGAGGCTTTTTGTAATTGACGTAAATAACACGCAAGGGTTTGTGCAAGATTTTGGGCAACTATGGAAAAAAAAATGAAGTATGCTACTGACTGTTCCATTATGCAAGAGGGGAAGTGCTTTTAGATTGCAATATCATATTTTTACTGATTATGATATTTTCTACTTAATACTAACTCTTTCTTTGGCTGTTCTAAATTTTCCTCTTGCAAAATTCCATCCCAACATCTGCTTGGAGGTTGGTAGAGGACCTTTGCAAAAATCAGTGGGACCATGGTCCAGAAAAATTATAATTTCCACCCAACATCTGCTTGGAGATTAGTATATCTCTATCTAAGTAATACTGTAAATGCCCTTTATGTTGGCAATGATTTAATTTTGCAGTTAGGAGAAAATTGATTTTTTACATTGGCCTTAAATCTGCACTTTAAACAAAGGGCAGGCTGACAAAAGACAGAATACGCATTTTCACAGCAGGTTTTAGTTTAGTCAAGATAAGAGGTTACTGTGAAAACTGTTGAAATCACCACAAAAATTTAAAGAGTTACAGTATATGGTCCGTTAGCACACTATACACCATGCCACCCTAACAACACTTCCTCACACACAAGCCCGCCTTCATCTATTATACATGCTTGGCTTTATTGATAAATGTTTAATGATTCTATACTAAAAGGGAACTGTGTGTACGTGTGTAAATACACGCCTTTCCTTTTCACTCAAATCACATTCTTAGAAGGATTCTTCTGAATTTCTTTTCAGAAAATGAAACTAACCAGATGAAATGAACAGATGTATACAATCTTTATATGTAGATGTAATTTATAGTCATAGATTACTGTGTATCTGATTGACCCTCCCATTTTCACCTGCTACATTTGGGAAAAGGATAACCTGGATTCATAACTGTCCCCATTTTATCAGAGTCACTTAAAATACCACGTGAGGACTGTTTACAAAGAAATACTATTAGCCTCGTCTTTATAACGAAATAGACATTTTGTATGAAAATTGAAAAGCAATTCAATTATGACTAAAGGTCTGCCGTCTGCTTAGCTACTAGATGACTAAGCTGGAATCCATTTTGTGCCTTATTTGATACAAATACAAGGCCTGGTTGTCTGGGTATACATGGTGAAGTAATATCCTATTTCTTCAGCAAGACCAATCTGAAGTCCCACTCTATTAGTATTATAATCAAGAAATATGCACTATCACAGCATCAGCAGAAAAATAAGAGCTCCAGGCATCTACTGTAAAAGATGAGTCTTGACTTTCAATTCAAACTCAAAGTAAAAATGTGATCATCTTATTACAACTCTTCATAACAACACACTATGATTAAACTTTATAAAGGAAAATAGATTATCCAAAAGCAAATAGACATCCACATACAAGCATAAAGCTAGCCTCTCAATCATAAAAAGAGAAATGAAAATGGTTAACCTATTCCTACAAACTTTATACTAATGTATAACACTAATAAGAGATAATTAGATACTGCAACCATCAAGTATAAAATGGGATAACAGTGGTAAAGGCAGAATCGTGACAGATCCCATGTCTGTTACACCCCCTCCCCTCAAATATTTACACTGATACGTGCATCACACACATCCCCCCAGTGGCTCAGCAAACAAGTCCCACACAACTAAATGGTTCACAGGCAAACAGTGTATTTAGATGCCCTGATTTACCCACACTAAGGAAACACAATTGAAACAGACCAGTAACACAATGCTTTCCATAGTGATACACTTCTCTGTTAGCAACTTGCGTACATCTGTCCAACTGCCATTAGATGAAGAAATTCAAGAAGACTGTCTTCAAATTAAAAAAGTGTCAGATAATCCGACCTTGACTTGTGACTTTGAAACAGCTGGCCATAAAGAAACCTCTACACTATCTATTTATCTATTGGTTTAGCTGCTCTTCAGTATAGGAAATCTATTTGTAATTTTGTTCGTATTTGGTAACTTGCAGAGGGTGAAAAAAGAGTCCACAGTCCAAGTATGTTAGTACTAGTTCTCTCTAGAGGCATCATATTATTCCATACGATCATACGATCCTTAAATTTATGGTATGAAAGGTGCACATAACAAGCAGAAAGACTATAAAGTCAGAGGCAATTATAACTAATTGGGGATCACATATCAGAAATGAAATGTAAATGCAGAGAAGGACAATACATTATCTACTTGTACTACATGTATGACAGTTTGCATATGCAGGTTAGTTAGTACTTAATAAAGGGAGGTAAAATTGTAGTTGTGATTTCTGATGTCTACCTGTAATATGTAGAGTTTTCTGAAATCTTATTCTGTGGCTGAAAAGTACTATTGCAGGTAATATTTGGGGAACGGGTTTTCTGCGCGTGAAGAATTTGCGCGTGCGCGTGAAAAATCTGCGCGTGAAAAAATAAAGTTCCTGAAATATGTCCAAAAATGTGCAGCAAGGAATTCTAAGGCATAAAAATGTGAACCTATGATATAATTTCCCATCTGTTACCTGAATTTTTGGTTTGAAAAAAACTGATTTTTAGATCCCTTGGGAATAGGTTAATTTGCATATTTTGAACATTTCAAAATCAAGTAAATTGGACAGAAATACATGGAAAGATTACACATATGATGTTTTATATTGTAAAATGTAACAATTTGAGGCTTTTCTCCATTCTAGAAGCTTAATTTTATCTTTTTTGAAGCAGATTGTTTCACGCGCAAATTTAGAACTTTTTTGCGTGTGAAAAGTTAACATTTAAAAATCACTTGAAAAGCACTCAGATCGAGATTTTGTACTCTAGAATGCAACAATATGATACTTGATTCCATTTTGTGCCATCTTGTTTGAGCTTTTATGTATAAAACTGCAAAAACTTTTTGAATCCCTTGGGAATCAGCTAATTTGCATATTTTCACGCGCAGATTTTTCACGCGCAAGTTTTCACGCGCAAATTTTTCACGCGCACAAAACCCCAACCCTAATATTTGTCTGGTTCTGATACTTTTGAATGCTACTTGCGCCACTTTTTCTGTGCAGAAAAAAATATTTGGAACCCTGCCCATATACAATATCTAGGAACTTTGGCATCAACTATATATGAGTGGGTGGGGAGGATTTAATCTGTTGTCTAAACAAAGCAGGAACAGCGGCACTTATTGATGTATACAGGACAGCGAAGAATGGTATTATTTTTATGCAGGGGTCGTATGAGTATTGTAATATTAAATATACACATAGTATTGTACACTATTGTATCAGATATTGAACGTTTCATCCATCAATTTCCAATGGTTGGCAATGATGAGAGAAATCTAACAGATGACAAGTGGAAAAATGTCAACAAATACTTCTTTACTACTTAGCAGTACTTGTTTTAGTACAGTGGATTCCAATTATTCGTATTACGCCTTTTTGGATAATTCGGGTAATTGGATAGAATTACGAAATCCCAAAACATTTGCCATTCATTCTATTGTTTAGAACATCGCAGAATTGGATAACCCACGGTCTCAAACTTCGGGTTTTTGGATAGAATTACGTCAGGTCACACAAATTAAAAATGGGAAAATATGCCCTAAAACTCACAAAATGAGTCCAAAGGTAACTAGTAAATGTATGTATAAAAGTGTAAAGCCATGTAAAGGACCGTAAGAAAGTTACATTCCACAGAAAATCTAGCCGATAGCGCTGTGCTAGCGTGCGAACATTTGGAGTTAGGCGCCATTTTGTTAGGTTGCCGCAAGGTATGATGGGCGAACGTCATGGGAACGTCAACACGCTTTTGAGTTCATATTTCCCCTTCAGACAACGTCTAAACTTGGTTTACCCTACAAAAATGTGTTTTTTCATATCCACTGTCTCATTAATTGAGCTGATTTCGGCTGCGCTGCGTAGATTTACAACAACGCACGTAATGCAACAGGGGTGTGATTTCGCAATGACCTATCTTGCGCATTGCATGGCGGGATATCTCAACCCACGCGCCGCCATTTTAAATGTTTTGAACGTGAATTTTTTCCGTCTTCCACCGCGAAAGACGGAAATTTCAGAGTAATTTGTGGACACAAGTTGTAGACAAGAAGGTGAAGAGTTTATCACTCTCCAATACCGTTGTTTTAACTTAAAATTATGAAAGTAACGTCATATTCTCCGGCATACGAGCGGAGCCATGTTCGTCTTTGTTTTGGTATGCCGCCAAATTGCCGACGCACGGCTGTGCGAGTCAAGCATACTTTTCCACATGTGCATTTAGCCACTGATTTGAACTCTTTATTAGATCAAGCATCTCACAGAAATCGCACAGTATCGGAACATATGATTAAAGTTTGTAAACGGAGTTCCGTATCGTTAGAGTGGTAACCTCTATGAGCGTCTGTGTGTTATGTTTGCGTATAATTTGGTTTTCAAAACTACACCCCTCCCCAACCAATGCCGCTAAAGCTGGTCATATAGCCAACTTCGGACTCTAGAATAGGTCGGATAATTGGATAAAATACCCAGACAAATAGGCGATACAATAAAGCGGATTCCACTGTATTACTAATTTTACATTAATGGTAGATCAGCTACTACTTCTTGTAGTAGCATCTGTGAAAACTTGATTATGTTGAAGCTTTGTGTAAATACAGTAGGAGAAGACAGCAATACCCAGAGTACATAGTTTGTTTACTTTATCTGATATGAACCACTTTAGATGCTATTCTTGGCTGTCAGAGTCTAGTATGTGTCATCGGAAAAGGTGAGGGTTGCACAGACCATTATCATAGTAGTTATGATCCTTTGTAATTATATCAATTTATAGGACAAATGGGTACTGATAAGATAGACCCACTCTTTTCAGTTACGTGTACATTTCCTATATTATTATTAGTAATTATTACTGATAGTCTGATACATTGACCTTAATCAGATATAGCACAGGAGCGTTGTCAAAATCATTGAAGCTTTAGAGTGCATCAATCATCATCACACAAATCAATCTCAATCTCTATATGTCAGACAGTAGCTTTTATGTCATATAAGGAATGACACACAGAGTCTGTGTTGTTTTTGGTTAGTCTGTCACAGCCATATATTAGTAATTTATTAAACTAATTGCAGTTATTGTCCTAATAATGACACCTTTTTCCCTATCACTTCTCCAGTATGTTTATTACCTGTCCAAGGACATATTGGATAAGCTGTGAGTATATACTATATGAGTACGTAGTATCTTTCAAAATGACCGTAACTAAAGATGAGAGCTTTATATTTGTTTGGTCATACAGAATGATAGTGGGAGGGTCTTGGGCACACAACAAGGAAACTTTTTGTTGTAATTCGACTACTGGTAAAGCATATTATTGTCTGTGTATACAGGCTTATCCAAAATAGATATTCTCTACTGCTAAACAAATGTGTACAGATGGCACACAGTTTATTTTTACCACAAAAGGGGATAGTAGGAGTGGCCTGGGAGCACTAAGAAATTCATCCAACAACTACTGTGACCTAGCTATTGTTAGGAAAGTAAAATTTCAATCCAATAGCAGAAGTTTCACAGATTTGTTCATGGATGAACTAAATGGTTGTTCAGATGAACATAACTATATATAGGGGTATTGGACGTTGGGTAGAATCGGTTACGGAGGCCGAAAAACGTTGAAAATGCACCAAGTTCACAGCATCCAATCGGCTAAATAACAACATAAGAATGCCAAAAAAATTAGTCTAGTAGTTGAAGGAAGTGTTCATCTCATAATCTGTCCAAGTTTTATTGAAATACCTTCAATTTTAAGCGAGAAATAGCCAGCGGGAGCTCGCGAGTTTCGCCGTCGGGGCCGCCCGCCCTCCCCAGCCGCGTACAAATTTGCCGAGGGTCGGTGACGTATCAGAGCCCGTCCGCGCGTAGCACGTGCTCTATGTAGAAAAAACTAGCCATTTATTTGTTGCCAAGAATGCCAGCTTTAAAACGCCGTCTTCTTTTTCATTGTACGACATCGGGATCGAAAAATATTCACATTTGAAACTTTAAAATCGTGATTTCTCCGTAACATGCCTCTTGTAAAATTTTTAAAAGGTTAGATTTATTGAAAATTCAGAAGATTTCATTTCATTTGGTACCAGATTCGCATATGTAGGAGCACGTGCTACGCGCGGAATATGGGGTTACTTTCGAGACAATTTCGCCTGAGGCGATTCTGGAGGCGAGTGGTAAACAACATGGCGGCCGCGAGCACTTCCGTGTTGAACGCTGCCGTTTCGTCTCAAAATTATCGCCATCCGACGTCGAAAACTTCGTTACAACCGGCTCAAAACCAGGTAGGATATCTTTTATGAGTCTTTTGCTAGTTTTTGAGTGGTTTCGATATGCTATTATGCCCGATATTGCCGATAACGTATATATAAACACAAACTTTGACAAAGCACATGTTCCATGCCGAGCATAGGCAAGTCTGAACTAGATCGTATTTTGTTTACCTGCTTTGTCGTGGCATTTTCTCCATTATTATTTTGTGAAAGACTGAGTGGATTATTTCTGTACTGTTGTAAGTTTTTTTTTTGCTGCTGTTTAGTATTTTGGAGGTCGTTCAACTCCGGTTCTGCTTCGAGTCTGTGGCATCGACAATGCATTGTGTGTGGAGGGAGGGGGGCGCTGGGCGACGATATGATTTTTTTTGCCAGGACTAATCATGAAATATCATGCTATGGTGTTATTTGCCTATTCTGTCCCAAGTTCCCAACATTTTTATATGTTCATGAAGCATGACAAAACAT
>NC_049995.1:8453651-8546347 GCF_000003815.2 Branchiostoma floridae
GGTACAATGTAGAGTATGGTAAAATTATTGAACAACAATACTACAGGGCTATCCTATGCTACATTTAAAATTAAATTGCATGTAGTACTATCATAACTATGTGTTTGGGCTGTAGTTTAAACTGGACTTTTTCTCATTTGTTTTCTAGCAAACTGTGATGAAGTCGTGTGTTGCAGGAGGAGGGCATCAGCATCAACAAACAACTTCCTAGACTTGTTACATGTCATTGACGATGCCAAGAGCTCCCTTCAAGGTGCTCAAATCTATTGGCCACTTTATGGAGAAAAGTAACTGACCACAGAGAAGGAACATGAAGAAAAGAAAATTTCTGTGCGTGACTATGTGGTGGCTGCATAAAAAGAGGACTGGACAGTTTATTTATTACAATGGGTCAGGTAGCTGGAGAACTCTACTGAATAGGTTTTAGGCAAGTTTATGGAGAGAAGAAGATGGCCAAAAGAACAATACAAGGTAGTTGAATTATCTGTTCACATCTTTTACTGGCCTGATCGCTGTCTTGAGTACTTGGTGGACACCAAGTTCATCCTGTTCTCAATGCTGACCAGATACCAAGTATGTGAATCGTCTTCCAACAACAATATGATCATGTCTACAATACATGGATGGGAAGACATTCAGAAGCAGTACATCAGCTACTACAACAAATACTTGGCAAGACAGCAGCCACGGGCGAGGAGGCCAAGGAAGACTCCAAAGAGAACATCACCTAAAAAAACAGAAAGAACATTGACTTGAGTAAGATTGTATTGGTAACATTCCAGAAAGTTGTGCTATGTGTTACTGTACTGTTACAGATTGTCAAATTTGAATTCTTCTGATCCTTTGCAAGACTGCAAACACAGGCAAGAACCCATGGAAGAACATCACCTGAAAAAAAGAAAGAACATTGACTTGAGTAAGATTTTATTGGTACATATCAATATATCATCACAGTCTTCATAGATAGCATAAAAAGTAGTATTTCTTGATGAGCTATGTTAATTCTGATGCCAAATTTAGATTCAGCATATGCCAAAACCCCCCAGTTAGGAAGTATGTTGAGATTTACCAAAGCATGTGAGAAATATTGTGGATTCGCATATTTAATGAGCGACATTTTGCGGAAATGTATCAATTAATATGTCAGATGTCATAAAAACACTATTTCTTGATGAGTTATGTTGATTTTGATGCCAGATTTGGATTCAGCATGTGCTAAAACCCTCTAGGTAGGAAGTATGTTGAAATTTCTCTAAGTATATGAGAAATATTGTGATTACGCATATTTAATGAGGGGACTTAGATTTTTTCTTGACAACCTTATTTGACGTACGTGCTTTCTCGGTAAATATTTGCTATGTTTCAAGATTGCACAACTCAGGAAATAAAGACACTACAAGTATGAGATTAAGATATGTCTTAGTATGTTCACATTAAAGTCAATATCAGGTAAAAGGTTGGTTGTGTGGTGTTCAGTTTTTGTGATATGTCGCTATGAAAAACGATAAAAATGTCATACTTAAGAAATCCGTAACTTCGGAGGCCAAAAATTGAAACTTAAAATGCCAATATCTCAACCATACAACATCCAATTCACTTCAGACAAAGATCATTCTGTTTCTTTCAGTGAGCTCTTTATGATAAACTAAATTGTGAATGGCTTACAACAACTTCAATTTTTTGTCCAATACCCCTACTATATATAATCTCCAGGCAGATTTACCAGTGGCATAAGATAGTATCAAAGCTGGCCAAAGGGAGTCATCAGCCATTGGTAGCGAAACACACTCCTAGGCCGGCTTCACTCCTCTGCTCTGGTAGCTTTTGATACTACCTTATGCTACCGTAGGATCTGCTTGGAAATTAAACTACATGCTGTACTAATCACACTATCTTAAGGCCACTTAAGGGGATAGTGGGAGGAGTTTAGAAGTCCCACATAATTTGTCCACACAGCTAGAAAAGGCGTTATGGCCGTGGGAACTAGATCTCATGACTGTCACCCTTACTAACCTCTCTCCTGGTTTGGTAGTGGGGTGTCCTAGGATCGTCTGATTGCCCTCCATATCAACAACGCACTTCGTCGCCAACCCCAGCTCTGTTAAAACAACAACAAAAACACTTTAAGGGTGAAAAAATACATTTCATGATAAATCTTAAGACTTGTCTGTCTGTGTCCTCTCGTGACCTTTGACCTCAAGAAGATTATTATACAAGATTTGACTAAAAAAACCCTTGCCGAACGAATTTAGAACTACATTAAGGAATATGAGACTTATAAAATGCTACACACTGTTACTAGACTTACAAAAAACATAAGTTTTGGACAGGAAAAACAACTTAAATTGTTGTAAACTAATTATCGTCTTACTTGTTGGTCTGCCACGCTATGGTTACACACAGTATGTTGTATCAGTTTCACTTTATCCTCGATTTTACACAAAATAAGCAGTTATCAGCAAGCTGGTGTTAGCTTTTAAGAATGTATTTGACCGTGATCGGTAAGTTAAACGTGAAAGAAATACTTTAGTGTAGTGAATAATGCTTGCACTGAGATAGTCCGTGTCAGATTTTGCTCACTCACCCAACCCACACCACGTACAGACAACATCAACAAAACGATCTAACCAGTTAACTCGACAATTCTGACGAAAAAAACTCCTCAAAAAGACTGCAAATTTTGCTGAAAGGAAGTCAGGAAAGTCGTGAAGAAAAGTTGAGAAAAACAGGCACATGTTGCTTGCGGAAAAACAAAGGCGGGGACAATTTGGGAGTAGTTCATACCTCGTCTGTTCATAGGACGAACCCGGACCGCAACTTTCACGTTACTGGTCGGCTCGCCCATCGTTCCTTCCTCGCGGGTTTTTACGGCGATGTTCCTCAAAATAACTCCTGAAACGGCACAGCTACGAGTATTCCGTACTTCCTGGTGAAGAATTAGCTCCGAAAGGCGCGGGTAGAACACAGAAGTGACCAGAAAAAAACTAAGTCAACACGAGAAGTCAGCTATGTACAGTCGAACATCGGGCGCCATTTTGGCCTATACTCAAGACCCCAAAGGTCGCTAGTCCACATTGCGCCTGACTGTTTTATCCTGATATTTATCTCAAAAAGTGTATAAAGAAACTTTTAAACAACATAATTAACTAAATAAATTTGTTACATGAAGCTTTGGTGGAGTTTATTATCTTGATATGAAGTTGTATATGTAAAAATTAAGTACACATATGGGGGCTTGGAAAAGTATCCGGATTAGAACGCCGCCTTCCGGTTCACGACAGCTAGCACGTGGCGACGCCTCCGGCATAACATCGTCACATTCGGACACATTTTACACCTTTCGGACAATTACAACCACGTCACAACGATTGATCTTTCCTGTGATGTTTTTGGAGGACGAATTTGATGTGTGAAGGTTTCGCTATTTTGACATCAAAGCAGAATCTCGTGGCTTCTACCATATGGTACTTCAATTACTCGATTCCTTTGAGTAAAAAGGAGTCAAGGTTTGAGTATAAAAGGTTACAATGTATGCCAAACAACCAACGCTTCCTCAGAAAACCAAACATTACAATGCGTTCTTTTGTTGCAAGAAAAGAAGGGGAGTTTCGTTTGAAAGCTAGATCCAAAGAACAAGGATGTATTCTGCATCGTAATCGGTCTTTGTTGTCATTTTGAATGACGCCAGCAACTGCGTGCCTGTTTGTTCTTTTATTCATCTGGAATAAATAGTCGTTTGATGGATGCTATTTGCGTTTGCAGGCGTTCCTGTTACGTAATATCGCACACTGCCGCACCTTTCTGCAAATGACAAAGGAAACAAAAAAAAACGGAAAGAAAAGTCAGCTCACGATTACGATCGCGATTTATTTATAGCAGAAGGGAATGACAATAATAATTAGTTTTTGAGTGTTTTTTTTTTTCACTTTTTTTTTAAAGATGAATTTGAAATTGTTATGGCTCGGCAATGTCAAAGATGAAACAAAAAAATGGAAAGAAAAGTCAGCTCACGATTACAATTTATTTATAGTAGAAGGGAATGACAATAATAACTATTTTTTGTGTTTTTTATTAATCTTTCTGAATGATAAATATCAAATTGTTATCCCTATGTCAAAGATCTAGCATGTTTTTGTTCTTCGACCATAGGAACGTCGAAGTTATAGCTAGTATACTACTACTACGCTATAGCTACTTAAACCTCTCTGTTGAGTTGACGTTACTCAGGGGCATGAACCTTACGGCCATTTGCACTCAAAACATTCACCTGCGTCTTTCCAAAATTGCTGTTTGGATTGATCATCAAAAAACACCGCCACTGAATTACAATTAGTGCAAATTTTTTGAAGAAATATATACAACGAGGCTGGCATGGAGCAGTATTGGTCATCTGAAAGTTTATTTTCGGGAAGAGAAACCTTCATTTGGAAACGTAAACACAAAATGCCGCGACGTTCTATTGTACCAAATGACTTCAATGTACAGACACACCCTTATGACTTGTTTGCAGTAGCTTTAATGGGAGTCGACACTCCGAATCCACCTACGTGTACCTGTCGTATACCAATGTTTGTTCCTGGATTCCCTGAACTTGGCTTTTACGTGACTAAGAACACGTTGAACTTGAGATGGCAAGTGGTCATATCTCCCGTTCATCTCTAAGCAGATGTTTGAGTGGACATTACCGGCGGCGTTGAGACAGGGGACTTACAAAAACTATTACCTTTATACCAGAAAAGAAATATTTTTATTGCATTTACATATAGTAAATATACAGTTCACATAAATGAAACATAAGAAAAGAACATAGACAAAAAACATAAACCACGGATCAGAAGAGGTATTTAAGGGTAGCAAATTGGATTTGAATGCTTCTGCGCGCTATTTGTGGTCATGATAATAACAGTTTGAAACTTGTCGTAGGCGACTTTTGGCTCCGTCCTAGATTTCTTTTGATACCGTACGGAGTACAAAATGTATTTGAATATTCATCTCTATCAAATTTTCAAAACATCAATTTTAAAGATGTGTTTACGTACATTAAACCATACTACACTAGTCATACGTTTGACGAAATATGTAACCATTACACAAATAAGGTAAGCTTTCGTTGTGCACGTGTGTAATCAAGGTGGTAAAAATCAGCTTTCTGTCTTTTTTTTTTTAATTTCAACTTACGAAGTTTGCTACTATTGGACAGCTTTCTAGATCCTCTCTAGATCTGTCAGTAATTGTGTCAAAGGCGATCCGGTTATGAGATCGATCAGCAACGTTAACTCACAAAGAAAGACCAGTCAGGTGCTGCAACATAACAGGAAGTGAAAGCATAGCGTCAGGTTTATGAATATTTTAAACATAGCAAAACTGACGACAACAGGGCAATCACCTCTTCTCTACCGGACTCCCTAGTAGTTTAGCCTGAGTATCATCCTCCTTAGTAACCGCTTGAAATTTAAGTAGATTGAATATGCCAGATGAGTTAGCCGGCCCGAGTAACGACAAGCTTAAGGTTATTATTTAGTCTATTTCCCAAATTTCTATCGTGATTTCTACCAACATAGTGTCATAGGGAGTCGACTTGAGTATGGTAGAGACAAGGAGGTTGTGTTTTTTGACTTCCTTGGTAGAGACGAGCAATTACCAGCAATATAAGTCCATTGGCATTTCGGCTGACTCTGGGTTTCTTTTGACAACCGCAAATCTGTTGTTAGCGTGGCCCGTCTGCCTGCAGTCATTACTAGTACACCATTTGCAAAATAAGGCTTTAGTTGCCGCAAGTCTTGTCCGACATGTCCCCCAATGGGGACTAATTGTTTGGCTGCTTATAAATGATAGGCATATGGCTTTTAAATTATATCGATTTTTCGCAGATTCTTGCCCGTGGGCTAATTGCACGTAATTACATGAAATGGTACAAACAGTGTAAAAACAATATAGCAAGTGTCTACTATAGTCTAAAAGCTAACTCTAGATTCTAGTTATTGGATTCGACTTCTTTTTCAGAGACGGTGGAAGACGAAAGATCCCAACTTTTAGACTTGTAGACTTAATTGTAGACTTACGGGGAGTAGAGAAATAACTTTGAGCAGGGCTTTGAAAATTGCAGAAGTAGTGATTATGCCTATTGGAAAACTCCACCCCAAAGATTAAAAACCTGAAGAAAACCTTGAGAGACCTTTCTTTCTTGCCGGTGGTCCACTGTGGCAATCTTATAAATATTTATCAGGAATGCTAGACCGCTATCACTAGTACCAGCAACAAATTACAATGTATCTGTCCCAAAGTCGTCGAAAACACTTTCAGAGAGAGAAAACTCTTTCAGAGTTCGAATCAAGCATTGACAAGCGCCTCATAAATTTGCTTTCTTGTTTTGCAAATATGGAAAATCGTTGGGGAACTGTATAAATGTATAAACTCCTTTCATCTGCGCTGAAAAACTCAGTAAGCTGGCTAAGGTTCACATGGTATCACAGCGCCCCCTAACGGAATTTTATATATTTGCAATGTAAATCTCCCAAATGAAAAGGTGAGGAGTTCAATTTTTCACGAAAACTCACTAAAGTCACTAATATAGCGCTTAAAACATAGAATGAAGCGTTTTAATACAATCATATTATATTCTTATTAATATCTACTGCTGACCAATCAGGCTGGAGAAAATTTGGCGCGAAATAAAAACGCGCCAAGCTCAGTGCGCCTGCCCAGATTTGTCAGGTCACGTTTGTTTTGGAGCGGTAGGTCCACACAAAAAACATGCCGAAACCTAACACTCTCTTCAACTATTTCTCCAAGTCTCCTGCTCCAGCCAAGAACAAGTCTTCCCCGACAGTCGGAGACACCCCGGAGTTTAAGGGGAAGGGAAACTCGCCCAAAGAAGGAGCGAAATCCGCCAAGACATCGCCGAAATCTGCCAAACAAAATGGCGGTGTGGGTAAGTTTGTCTTTAAATCGATGTCAAATAAATGTAAAATGGTTTTGTGCGTCTGCCATTTCTGTTTGATGCTCTTCTTAGAGTACATACTTGAAGGATATTTCCCATAGATATGACATTGGTGGCAACAAAAGCTCCCATTTCTTAGATCTTCTCAAGTAAAGTTGTGGGGAGGGGGGCATGTTGGAGTGATGAGATTTGCATAAAATTTATAGCCTTTGGTTGTGATCTTCTTTAGTCATATTACAGAAGTCATCATACATTATTGATTCGTTTAAACAATAAGGACACCTTTAAAATTACAGTCACAGCAGACCTTGCATCAACACCGTCAAAACAAAATGTATATTATTGCTGAGATATGATGAAAATGCATTATGCATTAAGAATAAAATTGAGAATACAGCACTGGCAACTGAAAAAAATCAGATGGTACCCAACTAGCTTTGTTACCATCCCACTGCCAATGCTAGCTGCCTCACGATATGGACTTACTATCATCTCGACTTACCATCTTACAGTATGACTTG
Source organism: Branchiostoma floridae (assembly GCF_000003815.2). NCBI lineage: Eukaryota > Metazoa > Chordata > Leptocardii > Amphioxiformes > Branchiostomatidae > Branchiostoma > Branchiostoma floridae. The sequence continues at coordinate 8,461,113 of NC_049995.1, forward strand.
AGTATGACATCTTCAGGTATTCACCAAACCAATATAAATACAATACTGTTATGAATTATGTCCTAATACAGTATACATGTATATATTCCATCTGCATAGCTATACAATACCAGCCAGGAGACCTACTGTGGTCCAAACTGTCCGGTTACCCCTGGTGGCCCAGTCTGGTTTGTAACCACCCCACGACCGGTTCACACATCAAACCAGGCAAGACCCCCATGGTGCACGTCCAGTTCTTTGATGAGCCGCCCAGTCGGTCATGGATCAGCCACAAGTGAGTAAAGAGAACACACATTATGCCAAACAAGATTTGTCAGTGACACTGCTGAAGAAATTTTGTTGGAGAGTTTTGTACCTCAACTATGAATTGAAGTGTAGACAAATTTTGGATAGTAAAATGGGAAACAAAAGTAAAACAAAGTCCAAGACATGGTTGATACCATCAATTGGCTCCTGTTTGAGTACAGGAGCTAATGTTGTTAGGTGGGTTTGGGAGGGCATATAGTAGTTAAGGTATAAAACCTGCTCTTCAATTAGTGAACTGAAGAAGGTTAAAACAAGAGACTTAAAGTTAAATGGTCCTGTGTTTGGGGAGAGCCACATCCCGGGTATGTAAAAGAACCCTTCACACTGATTGAAAGCTTAGGGGACCTTCCTGGTGTGAGTGAATCAAACCATTCCGAGGGTAAATGGGGTAGGGAATTACCCAAACAGCCTCGAAACCCCTGCTTCACCTATTAAGTCAGTTAGTGGAACTTGCCAAAGTTCAATGTTTCTGACTAAGAGAGAAAAGATGCTGCCACAGTTAGCGTAGTTAAGTGCCTAGAAAGAAGTGGTCAATGGCCTTGCACTGAGCAAAAACTTGTTAAAAAAGACAACAACAAACAACTCTTCCCTGCCATTCCCAGGATGACCAAGCCTTTCACAGAGGCCACAGCTAAGGATGCTGGTACGGGCGGCCCTCTCTTCACACCCAACCCGAAGGTACAGCGTGGCGCCAAGAACGCAGAGGGGGCGCTACAGTTGAGCCGTGAGGACCGCCTGGCACTGGTCGTGGAGCTGCTACCCTCTGAAGACGAAGAGGACATGGACGTTGATGGTAACTATGGCAACCGGGTCAACTGTTACCATGGCAACTAGCTTGATTTTGTTGAAAGATTGAAAAATTGAAAGATGTACGGATGTCGGTGTACAGACATTGCAGGGGGTTACGGACGCTAGTTGGGGTACGGACACTACTGGGGGCACAGACACTACTGGGGGTACGGACACTACTGGGGGTACGGGCACTACTGGGGGTACGGACACTATAGGGGGTTTAAACATTACTGGGGGTAAGGACACTGAAAAGGCAAATATTTGTTGAACATGCAAGCCATTGTTTCATTGGTTGAACAGCTTCTTGCCTTTCAGTCATTGGTTAATTTGCAAATTGTGATGGACAGTCAGGATTGGTCAATGGCAGAGTTATACCTGTTATCTGTTATACATGTATGTATAACTAAAATAGTGTCACTGCAATGATTGATTGAATCAACACAGTAAATATTGGCATGGCTTTTAATTTTTATAGGCCAATTCATGATTTGTTTTTCTCTCAGATATCCACAATGGTGTAGATGAGGAGTCAGGGAGTGAGTGTGAGGAAGAGGTGGCTACAAAAAAGGTAGCATTTTGTTTTGTTAGTTGCTGATCCTAGCAATTTCCTTACCATATTTTCTCGGTCAAAGTACACACTTTTGAATCTCTTAAAATTCAAAAGGTGCTGCAACTTGATACATGTATCTTCTGTTCACAGAGACCCTCCAAACTCCGGAGGAAGAAGGGAAGCAAGAGAATCAGGCTGGCTGTAGACTCTGGGAGTGAATCTGGCAAGTACTCAATATTGTATGTGAAGATTTAAGTGATTTTTGCCCAGTTTAGCTCGCGTAAAGAGCTACTCTTCCACTGGTCGTTATGTTCAGTATTTACAGGTTCATTGAACTGGGAACATCCCCTGGCTTTAGTTAAATGAATGTCTCTTACTACGGACTTTCCATGCATGATAGGAATTGCAACCTCTACGTTTGGAGACAGTGTCACCAACCATTTGACTACACATACTACCATTACTTGTCAAAATATAACTTAGTAACAGTATGTTAACGGGATGTCCCTGTGGCTCAACTGGTAGCAGCCTCACAGTTGAGCTCCTGGTTCCAATATTAGTTGGTAACTGGGAAACTCTGGTTCAATTCTGGGTGTTGCACCTGGTTTGGGCTGCACTTGTCTTTTAGAACTGAGACGGTACTTAAAATAGGGGTCGCGTGTTCAAGGAGGTGTGTGAAAGAGTGTCTCGAGCATATAAAATGGGCTTAGCAACCCCTCTCTGTAAAAATGTACCCTGATACTGAAACTGCCCTGTGTACCTCAAGGCTCTACAAGGGATTGAAGGAACAAACAATTGTAAAAAATGGCATAGTTCTAACTTGTTTGTTGTTGCTGTACAGAGGAAGAAGAGTTTAAACCTGACAGTGAAGATGATGACTCTGATGTCAGCTCAGGAGTGGATGAGAAGGACATCTCTGAACCTGAGACAGAGTCGGAGCCGGAAAGCCCCATCAAGGTGAGTTTTCAACTTATTGTGGGATGTCGAATGGCTGAGTGGCTAGGCTACCGGACATGAAATCAAGATGTCATGGGTTTGATTCCTTGCACTTTTGGCTAGACATTGTGTTCTTGGGAGAGGCACCTTACACAACTTGCATCGCTTCAGCCGTGTTTAAAAATTGATAGTTGACTGTGGTTGGAAAAGTACATGTAAAACGAGGTGGAAGGAGAGGGGATGGGCTCTGCCCTTCAATATCGTGCCCTAGGCACAGTGGATGAAAACCCACTGCTCCTTTGGTCTCAAAAAGGCTATAGAACTCCGTGTTAGTTCACACAAACTGCATGTTAAAAAAGGTAGGCACAAGTGCATTCCTCTCCAGCAAAGAATTTGTCAATATTGTAACTTGAACAAGATAGAAGACGAGTGTCATTTTATTGTTGACTGTTCACTATACAACGATGAGAGAAATATCTTCTTCAAATGTGTACAAGATAAGTTCTCATGCTTTATGCATTTAAATAGCACTGAAAAATTTACATTTCTAGTGCAGTTAGACAAACCATGTATTCTAAACTCCACCTGCAACTACATTTACGACGAAGAAGTTGAACCTGTACATACTAGTAGTAGTACTAGTATACTTTAGACTTTGTAGTTCCAGTCAAGTATGACAGTTTTCACAGATTGTACTTAGAATCACTAGGAGATGTACCCTATTCACATTGACCTGTACTTAGCTTGTTAGAAAGCAAAAACGTACAATAAAGGTCTTCATTCATTCATATAGGACTTACTCACTCCATGGAGTTCCCTCCTTGTCTGTCCTGGACTAGTTTTCTCTATACCTCTTTGTATTGGACTACCTTCTCCTTTACCTTTTAGAAATTGACAATTTTCTTGTTCAATGAATAACCTTTGTAATGATGAGGCAAGAACCTTTAAATTTCTGTAGGGAACTTTATTTCTACAAAGCTTTGATTAATTGTCCCAACGAAACTCTGTTAGCCTGTTTTGCCTGTGACTACTTAATGTTTGCTTCTACATGTATATGCAAGCATAGTCTTCATAACAATTTTTCTATCTAACTATTTCAGCCCACAAGGAAGAGGAAGAGGGAGCCTGCCAAGACGCCATCTCGAGGGAAAGCCAAGCCAGACCTGAGTTCCTTCAGTACACCCTCCTCCCGTCTTGGTACCCCCAGTAGTACAGCCACTCCTGGTGGTACAGTTAGAACTCCTGGGGCTCACCAGAACACCAAGAACAAACTGGCCATGTTCTCTGCACCTGAGGTAAGGTTGCACCCCCCCTCTCCGGGTATACCCCACTGCCGATTGTCCTCTCGTTAGAAAAAATGCTGGAGTAAAGGACAGCAAGATGAAAAAAAACCTCCTTTATTTGTTCTTTCAATATATTACATTGTGATTTTCCACTGTGTGACTTTGTTTGACCACTGTGAAATTGTTTGACCATTTCTGGCCTTGTTTTCCCAGTCTCCCTCTGCAGAGCAGGGTTCTGAAGAGAAGGCCAAGTTTGACCACGAAACATACGAATTTCTGCAGGAGGGAAACATCAGGTAACTTCAGTCAACTGTTTGTGCTTGTTGAACTCTCACATAGCAAAGTTGGAGCTAGCATAGTTTGAGTTTTTTAAAGTGGCCCTCTAAACTTGGTGGTCCTTATGTAGAGATGGTCACTTGTACAGGTTTGACTGTGTATCAATGGCCAGGTGGTCCTTATGTAGAGGTGGTCACTTGTACAGATTTGACTATATATCAATGGCCAGGTGGTCCTTATGTAGAGGTGGTCACTTGTACATGTTTGACTGTATATCTGGGGTCAGGTGGTCCTTATGTAGAGGTGGTCACTTGTAAAGGTTTGACCTTATTGATAATATTTATGTTTTGTTGTATTGTTGACAGGGATGCTAAGAAGAGATTACCGACTGATGAAGACTATGACCCCAGAACCCTGTATGTTCCTGACAGCTTTCTCATGAAGAACACTACACCGGTAGGTCAAAACTTTCTTCATTTTATCATGTTACACTTTTACACTACTAGCTTATGCACATACCAGGTTTGCACTGCAAGCTAGCTTGAACTCTTCAGTGCAAACCTGGTGTGTTTGTCACAAAGCAGTTTACCAAGTTAGATATATAAACAAACAAATACAAACATTGTTTGTGCCTTTTCAGCTGATGAGGAAGTGGTGGGAAGTCAAGTCCCAGCTATACGACACTGTTCTCTTCTTCAAGGTAAGCTCCTTTTTTCTTATGACCATTGATTTATTAACATTCTCCTTGATTACAAAAAATGGAGCAAGCTAAAGCCTTACTAATAATATAAATACAAATAAGGCATATCCTGAAGATTTTGGTTAGTTTGATGATTAAATGTTGAAATAATTTTTTGTGTTTTCATTAGGTTGGTAAGTTCTATGAGCTGTACCATATGGATGCCATCACAGGGGTCAACGAACTGGGACTCATTTTCATGAAGGTAAATACGAACATTTGAATCTTCAACTGCCTCCTAACAACAGTTGCTGTTGTTTCCATTGTAGTATCTAGTGGTAAATACAGTATGTTCTTCTACTTCTACTTTGAAATTACCATCCAGAAAGCCCCACAAGTGTCAACATCGTAGGTTTGTAAGCTTCCTGACTGTTTCTGTAGTAGGGTATACTTTACAGAGGGGTTTCTAGCCCTTTTCCTTTAAGGTGCTTGAGGCACCTCCTGAAATATTTTACATCTCTTCTGAAAGACGGGTGCAACCCCAACCAAGATGCTCTTCCCAGGATTTGAAACAGGGTCTTCCACAGGGCTTTAGCCAGCTCGAATTTCTTTTCCGTCAGCCAATTCCCATTGTCGCAAAAACTGCGAAAACACTATTCCAGGAGTTAGAGAGACTGAACTGAGACCTTGAAAAACAGGTTTTTATTGAGATTATCATATGCGAAAGGGCACCGACACACATTGTCAACAATAATAACAATAGCAAAACAAACAGTGTGTGGCTTTTACAGCCGTGGACGGCGTCCCCAAGCCGCCTGTAGCTTCCACCAAGGATTTTTGTCTGTCAAGGTTGACGGATTGATTTTAAAATTTTTCTGTCACAAGCAGCAAATTGCTGTTGACGGAAATACGGACGCTTGCTAGAGCCCTGGTCTTACAATTCTTTGTCAGTTGACATCATTTTGAGGATTGTCTTAGTGCAGAGAAAACTTTTCAACAGTTACTGCAGTTCACAGATGCTTTTTTTGGTCTCCCACCAGGGTTCTCAGGCCCACTGTGGCTTCCCTGAGATTGCGTACGGTCGGTACTCGGATACCCTCGTCCAGAAGGGGTACCGCGTGGCCAGGATCGAACAGACGGAGACAGTTCCACAATCAGAGGAAAGATACAGAAAATGTAATCTTTAGTCATTTTCATTTAACATTTTGATATAGATCCAATTTTTAGGTGTTTAGGAGTTCCCAAGTATGCAAATAAGACTACATGTACCATTGAATAACAGGATTTTTTGTACACAACCAACATTTCGGTGACCGCCTGTCATTCAGGGTAATTCTGACTGGTTCACATTGTAACATTAGTTCACCTTTATTCGCGGGGTACCCTTTATCCGTTGTGTTGCTAAACAGGGTATCCAGGGATATCAAGTCGATGGACGGTAGTTTCAAATTGTACTATTGTCAAAATATTGCAGTTTGAAACCATCATCTGCCGACTTAATATCCCTAAATATATTGTTCTTAAAAAGAAAGGATAAAGGTTACTCTGCTTATAAAGGTGAACTGGTGTTACTGCAGCATAGGTGTCACTGCTTACAGATGTGGTCCCAAAAGTATTATATATACCTAGGTAGTTCGCTGGGTAGTTTTGCTGTTTACAATGTGATCTGTTGTGGTTGTGTACAAAGATTTTTGTTATTGACTGAGTTGCCAACATAGGAAACGGATGTAAGACTTACCATTGAGTTAACAGTTGAAAGATGACACTGAGACTCAAGTTCTTAGATTTGCGTAATATACATGTCTGAATCAGCCTTTTCTGGACTGATTTACATACATTTACACTAAAAGTACTTATACAGCAGTACAATTAACTTGAAGATGTAGAAAATGAAACTCTATCCATGATTAGACATGTAGAAAATTGCATGTTAGGACCTATGACTTGTGTTTTGTGTTACAGTGGCTAAACCTACCAAGTTTGACAAAGTTGTGAGGAGAGAGGTCTGTAGGATCACTACTAAAGGTGAGGTAGTTGAGAGCTACTGTCAATATTTACAATTTCTCATTAAAAAAAAAAAAAAAGAAGAAAGTTTAAATTTAAAGAAAATGTGCAGCACCAGTCATTATTGTCAAGCTTTGCATACTTCAGATACCTAGGACATTCTTGAAATGACATGTTGATTTTACGTTACTTAAGGTAATAATTTTTTTTTGCTATTCCTTTAAGTTTTTCTTGACAGTCACTGGTAGATTAAACTGATATGTTGAAGAGTATTTTGCATGTCTGAGTGTCTCCCTATGTTATCTACTTTGAAATCTACATTTTCTAGTCATTTGGTGCTAAACAAAAGCCCATACTTAGAGATCCAGTGTAGTCTTGGTGTCGTCAACTATTATATCGTGTATGTTTCCTTATAATAATTTTTGTTTCTTTCCCTCAGGTACCAAGACATACAGTTTTCTGGAAGGAGACACAGGAGAGGCTGCTAACAGCTACCTACTGGCCATAGCTGAGAAGGTACATTCAACGTAATTGTTCACATCAAAAAGAGTCATTTACATAAAGCTAAAAGCTCCTACTTTTTTACTTTTGCTAAGCCAATATTTCCTTTCGAAGGAAAAGAGTCAAAAATAGTACGGTAAAAATTGGAATGAGACTGAATCAGCTCTCATACATTGTAGTAGAATCCTAAGGAACAAAGAAAAATGCTTTTTTAGGGCTGCTCTATTTCTATGAAAAAGCAAACTTTTTCAGTGCTAGCTGTTGTGTTAAGAGTTTGCCAACGATAGTCAATTGCTGGAGTTGATTTTGACGTCATGATTTCTGCTGTTCTGTTTTTTCAGGCCAATGAAGACATAGCAGGAGACCAGAGTGTGTATGGAGTCTGTTTTGTTGACACGTCCATCGGGAAGTTTCATGTAAGTTACCAACCTCTGTTAAAAGTCACAGTCAGAGTCCTTCCCACAACAGATCATGCATAGGGAGGCACCAGTAACCGGTCCTGTAGCCCATACGACTTTTATGCAATCACTACAGCAGGGGGCTAGTCCACTGGTAGTGGTGTGTGTTTGACTACCATGATACTGACTGCTATTCAGAGAAAGCAACATGTACCATGTTTAAAAAGTTTTGTATGACTTTGCCGGGGATCAACCTCATGACCTACCTAACATGCAAAGCAATCACTGTACTTACTTGGCCAACAAATCTCTGTCCCTTGTGTTATGATTGACGATTTCAGTTTTGAATTTATGATAACTAGTTCTACATTGTCAGATAAATTTAGTGGTGCCTGGCATTTATATGGCAACACATATAACACATGCAATGTAATTTTAATGGTACTTGTAAACATACAGTCACTAACAAGTACCATTCAATTCAATCTTTGGCTTTTGTCTTCACTCCAGATAGGACAGTTCCAAGATGATCGACACAGCTCCAGACTACGAACACTGATTGCACAGTACACACCTTCCCAGGTGATGTCTTATATCTTTACCTATTTGAAAAGGTGAACACATACTACTAGAAAGGTAACATTTGCAAGCAAATAAGTAATGTTTGCCTTCACATGGTCTAGCCTAAGAAACTACTGCTCTGTATATTCTTTATACTATTAGTCTCAAACACATAAATTATACATGTATATAGTGACCAGCCTCTTCAGCTTTGTCCTGCCACTTGCTACATAATATACACAACAGGTGTCTGCTACTTGACCAGTTGCCATGGTGACAGCCATCTGATCAAGGTCATTGCCTTATTTGTTCAGAGAAGAAGAGGAAGAAACAGAGCAAAAACAGTATGTTTCCTTTCTGTGAAGACAAACATAACAAACTAACAAATGCCAGCAATAATGTTGCCTAGTCATTGTCAAGACATCTTAACAGACTTAAGAATGTTGAATATGAATATCTTTACTCCAGGTCCTGTTTGAAAGAGGGAAGCTGTCTTCTAAGACTCAGAGCATCTTGAACAGTAACCTAAGCACAGCTCTGAGGGAGGCCCTGTCTAGTTCGGAGTTCTGGGATGCACCAAAGACACTGAAGTTCCTTGCCGAGAAGAGCTACTTCAGTGAGACTGGTACTGAAGATGAGGAGGAGACAGGAGATAGCTGTTGGCCACAGGCACTTAAGAAGATGACTTCTGATGGTACAGTAACAATTGTCCCGTCTATACATGTGCATGATCTTATATGTATAGAATTGAAGTGTACTAGAAGTCATTCACTTCAAGTCTGTTGTTACTTATGATTTTGTGTATGTGTGTGTCTTTCTGAGTGAGTTTCTGTGTGTATAAGGTGGGTATCTCACTTAAGTTGTGGTATGTTGGCGACCTTGCTTTTGTAGGGCAATTTGAGAAGGAATTATCTTCATAAAACAAATCTTTAATTTACACTTTGTGTGTTCTGTCGTCTTATAACTCATACTTGTAAGTTTTGCATGATATTCCCAGTCATATAAAGTCAAGGGAAACACATAACGTTAGTTCACCTTTATCCATTGGGTAACCTATATTTGTTGCTTTTAAAAACAGGGTATTAGGGGTTATCAATTCGATGGACGTTAGTTTCAACTTGCAATATTTTCAGAGTATTGCAGTTTAAAACCACCACCGTCGACTTGAAGGGCCTAAATACCCTGTTTTCAAAAAGCAACGGATATAGGTTACCCAATGGATAAAGGTGAACTAGCGTTACACGTACAAATGCAATCCAATGTAAGATGCAGCAACTGACCAAGGCTGCCAATGCAACCCAGCCTAGTGAGATGTGTTTGGTTGTGTGTATGAGTGAGTGTCCTTGTATGTACCTGAGTGAGTGCATGCGCCTGTGTGTTTGAGTGACATGTTTCTGACCTACTGAATTGCTTGAAGAAGGTATATGTTTGTTTTTGTTTGTTACAGCTGACTCTCTGGGCCTAACTGCATCAGATGACTATGAGCTGGGTGTGAGTTCTCTGGGAGCAGTTGTCTGGTAAGAATTAGTACCTCTTTGAAAACTTCAAGCCCCAAATACCCTCCAAATACCTTTGTTCTTTAATTCACAACTCATGTTATCTTCAAAAAAATATTGCTTTGAAAGTTTGATAGTACAAAAAATGCCACAGCCAACCATACCTCCTATTATAATAGTAGTGTATGTCCCTCTAGAACCGCAGAATATGGTCACAAAATTTGCCCAAGTAGAACATTAAAAATGTACCATTTCTTTTAAATGGTTGAAAAAAATATCATTTCCCAAACTTGAATTGGTCAGAATTGGTGTGTAAGATTTGAAGGTAGTTGGATTTTAGTAGCTCTTCTACAATGAAATTCCTTGACATAAGTGCCTAGACTAGATGTTGTGTGTGACACGTGACACTTGTGACACTTAGGCCACCCAGGCGTTTGAAAATAAACAAACAAACAAACAATCAAACATTCGTCACTCACACCAGGTGTAAAAATGGCCACCTCACTTCTGTTGGAGAGGTACAAATTGATGAAAGGAGAGGGTTGGGCTTCGCCTTTCAATACTGTGCCCTAGGCACAGTGGATAACAACCCACACCCCTATATAGGACTACCTTTTTTGAAGCAAGTAGGAAGTAAAGAATCTTTTCTTTGCAGGTACCTGAAGAGATGTTACATAGATGAAGAGATGTTGTCCATGTGTAACTTTGAGGAGTACACACCTGTAGACAGCCAGGCTGGAGTGACTGAGAAATCTGCACCTGACTTCACCACAGGCAAACAGCATATGGTAAGACATTTATGTGACATGTATGATGCTAGTGAAGGTCCTCATTGACTTCTGATGGACGAACATCATGATGCTAGTTCACCTTTATCCTTGGGGTAACCTATATCCGTTGTATTTGAAAGCAGAATGTCGTAGAATAGCAGGTTGAATTCCAAGGTCCTAGAAGATGTGAAACAAAAATGAAAGACCTATCGTTATGTAAACCATACTCTTTGTGTTCTGTCAATTAATTGTTCAACCTTCCTGACCACATACACTTCATAATGTAGGCAGCTTTCTTTTGCGAAACTTTTTTTATTCGCACGCTCGCATCAGTTTTGGGGTTCCCAGAGGATGCCATTCATATGATCAAATCAACATGGCCTAATGAAGAAAACATGGTCGCTCTAATGCATGGTTGTGTGAAATAAAAATGGTAGTAGGCATTCTATAATAGACCTTCATGCCTTTACATAATAAGTGAACTGTCCAATTTGTGCTTACAGGTATTGGATGGTGTGACCTTGAACAACCTTGAGATCATAGAGAACAGTGTGACAGGGTCACGGGAGGGCACCCTGCTGGACAGGCTGGACATGTGCTGTACTCCGTTTGGTGGGTTAAAAAGAATTTATTGCCTTATAACATGGGTACCTGGGCACCATCCTGATAGTAGTATGCTCCAACGTCTATCATACATTATGTACAGTTGCTTCTCTGCTATTCAGTCTGGGAACCTTGATGTCTCTAATGTCTGGAATATTTTTGAAAATTTTGGACGAGGGTGCTGATTGGTCTCTACACATGAATGAATTAAGGAATGGGTTCGTTCAAACAGGCGTTCCAACACCGGACAAGCCCTCCGTCCGCTTGTAGGAGGGCTTTTTTTCATCGAAGGAGCGCTAAACAACGTAGTACATACCTGTAATTTGCTCATTAACTGACATCACCACCAAAAGATATGAATATAAAGAACTGCACAGTTTTCCACCTGGGTAGCAGAAGCGAACGTAGGTGCAAACTACTACCCGGATGGTACCTAGGCTAATGTTCTTAGGCTATCTTGTAGATTTATGACGCTTAACATGTAGTATCCAATGGTCAATTTTTTTTTTCAGGCAAGAGACTGTTTAAGCAGTGGCTGTGTGCTCCCCTGTGCAATCCTGCCTCCATCAATGATAGGTAATGTACCATTCCTATCATAAGGGAAATCTTAAAATTTTATGAAAGACTTCAACTGTTTTCCAACACAGGCAGGCTAGACTTACAAATTTTCAGCTGGTCCACTGATCATGATCTTCTTTGCGATAGCTGAGGACCTCATTACCTTCCAACAGAGTATTTTGAGGCCTGCCAGTGATACTGTGAATCTTGAATTATTCACAGCAGTTTGTCTTTTTGTGCTACTCTATTGTTTTGGCTGCAAACCACAAAAACCTTCTTTCCACTCTTACCACTTAAATCTCCACCAAGCTGCATCATTTTAGTATAGTTTTGTAACTTGTTGACTCCTCCTCAGACTGGATGCAGTAGAGGACCTGATGGCCTGCAGGGATGTGGTTGCCGAGGTAACGGAGATCCTCAGGAAAGTTCCTGATCTGGAGAGGCTGCTACAGAAGTAAGTTTTTTTTTATAGAAAATTATACCAACGGACATAAGCATTAAGAATCTTGTCCATAGTGACCGCCTGTACACATACACCAAGTTTTATTGGTCCTGAGTGGTCTTCTTGGACAGTATTGACAGTGTGTATGTATGTGTGTGTGTGATATATTTATAACCAGATTAGTGTCACTGGGTATTTAGGAGGTTGCAATTTCCAACCTTACAGGGTCTTACCAAAGACTGTTGCATACTGCTTTTTCTGCTCATAGTTCTTAGCACTTGGGAAAAAGATTATATCAGTTGAACAGATGTAAAAATGGACACCTGACTTTTTGGGGAGATACAATGTGATGGGAGGAGAGGGATGGGTCCCACCTCCTAATACCATGCCCTAGAGTCTAGACATAACAAATTTCTACCCACTGCCCTGACGGCCTCAAATTCTATGGTACCTTTACCTTTACTTATTACCTGTCAGTAAGTACCCCATACACTGTGAGATGTGGGAAGGACTTAACCAGTCAACTTGAATCTCGGATTGCAGGATCCACACATTAGGTTTGGCTCGGCGGAACAAGGACCACCCTGACGGCCGGGCGGTGTTCTTCGAGGACGTGAACTACAGTAAGAAGAAGATTTCTGACTTCCTGTCTGCGCTGGACGGCTTCAGGAGCGCCATGAGGATCGTCAGGATGTTCAAGGACAAAGTGGATGACTTCAAGTTGGTTCATTGTTCTTACTGTACATGTATAGCCGGTAAAACCACCATTTGGTATAACACACTAGTCTAGCTTCTGTATTTGTATCTGTATAGCCGGTATAACCATGCTTTGGCATAATGCACCAGCTTCTGCATTTGTATCTATCAGTCAGTGCAGTTTCCACTTATTGTAACACAGCTTCTGTATAACAAACCAGCTTTTGCATCATTCTGTATGATAGGTATAACCATTAAGCCTACATTGTAAGACACCAGCTTCTCTATATGTATTTATAGCTGGTATAACCACATTTTGGCATAACGCAAACGCACCAGCTTCTGTGTAACCACATTTTGGTGTAACATGCCAGTTTCCGTATCTGTATATTGTATACCGGTAGTTGGTGTAACCACCCTTTGGCATATTGTACCAACTTTGCTGGTTATATTACACTGAACGACCTTATATTTTGAGCAGTAGCCTTGTAGATGTACTAGATGATATTTATTGTCATAGCATGAACTCAGACAATCCCGGCTGTTATCACTCACCCCACATGCACATACATGTTACTGGAAAGATTTGCAGTCTTCGAGATTGGAAGATAAGACATGGTCCGTTGTTTATTTGACTTGTCAGTGAAGGCGAGTTTGAAAGTCAGTGAGTTTGAAATTTTGTACTTAAATAGCGTCTGTCTTCTCTGTCGTGACCAGTTGAAGATGTTGAGCAAATGGTTGAGATCACTTCACCATGTTTTCTTTCTTTCTTTCTTAAGGTCCAAGCTGTTGAAGCAGTCCATCTCCTTAGAGAGCGACAAAGAAGGGGGAGGGCGATTCCCAAACCTGTCGTTTCAGCTGATGTACTTCGACCGCGCGTTCGACCACAACGCTGCAAGAAAGAACGGTGTGATCATCCCGAAGGAAGGAGTGAACCGTGACTACGACGAAGCGCTGAGTGACATCAAGTCAGTCCACCGGGAAATGGACAGATACAAGGACAGACAGAAGCAGAGGATGGGCTGCTCGGTGGGAAGAGTTACCTTAGATAATGTCTTGTGTTTTAACCTTTGTGTTGCTAAGGTAGCCACTTTGCACCAAATATGTGTTGGTTATGGGGTTAGACAGCAAGAAGGTTATAAAGCTGGTAGTCTAAATGTTGATGTTTTTTTTTTTTCTTCTTTAGGCCCCACCAATTTGATTTCTTGGTTCTCGGATTTACTGCTTACTTTTTTTCTGATTAGAAAGATTGCATGACTGTACCATTCAGGATATTGATCATTTTAAAACCAACAGTTGAAGCAATTTCTTATTTTCTTCTTGGGTCCTTTTTTTTTCTATCTATCAATGCCTTATTACAAGTTGAAAATTTATTGTTTGAAACATTCACCAGCCTTGTATGTTGTTCATGACTATTGTCTTTGTTTATCATCTGATAGAAAGTCTCTTAATTACACTTCTTCTAGGTGCTATTTTTGGCTTTGGAGTTAGTCAGTGGTGGTATTTATGACTGTGATGTAATATTTGTACAGACCATATCGTTCTGGAGTTCCGGTAAGACGCGGTACTGTCTGGAGATCCCTGAGTCGGCGCTAAAGCGACACGTTCCAGACGAATACGAGCTCTCGAGTTCTAAAAAGGGGTTCAAGCGCTACACGACTCAGGAGATTAAGGACATGGTGAAGACACTGGAGGAAGCTGAGGGAAGGAGGGAGGCAGCACTCAAGGACACCATGAGGACCATCTTCCACAGTTTTGATGAGAGGTAAGTCGATGAAGATTAGACATCCAGGTAATAAGATAAGCCAAAAGGCACGTACTCGTAAAAAAACGGATGTTATCTGAAACGTCTGATTGTTTCCAAAATCATATCCAGCTGCTTGAGTAACTGCTTTTTGGCGATGAGAGGTAGATTTTGATCATCTTGTGCTGGTTGCATCCCTACTGGTACACTGGTCTTGTTGGACCGGTCCAGAAAAACCAGACCTGAAAAAAAATCAGTAGACTGGATGTTGGACCAATTCAAATATGAACAGATAATACTGGCAGGCATTCATGTCTGGACCTGAATTTTCTGTACTGGTACACAGCCCTAGTTGATTGTCATTTTTACCAGAAGCTCCCACTTGGTTTAAAATAGAGGCAGTTAGTGTTGTTAACATGACTGGATATAATTTGAAATGTTGGATACTCCACCAAACAGAATCCAAGGAGAGTGGGATGCAGCTGTCCAGTATGTGTCAGTCACTGTGTTAGATGTAATGATTTAGCGTTCAAAATTTGTGTACTCACTCTACCAACATTCTGCCTTAGTGCTAGTGATTTGAAGCAACTGTTATGTGTGATACAGAACAATATGATGCAGTACAACTAAATCTTGTTTCATTGACAAAAAACTAATAATTCAACATCATGTCCTACTAGTTACAAAGAGTGGGATGCAGCAGTGCAGTGTGTGTCAGTGTTGGATGTCCTGATGAGTCTGATGCAGTACAGCCTGTGTGGGGACGGGGACATGTGCCGTCCAGAACTGGTCACTCCTGAGAAAAACATGCAGGTAAAGTAGAACCTTTAAAAAGTAGAACTTTTTACCTTTGTGAAATCTGAGGTATTGTTTTTTTATCTGTGTGTTTGTTTGTTCTGGTGTGTGTTTGCATTTTTTTGCATTGTAATGGCAGGATGTAAGGTTGAAAATGGCGTGTAACTGGAGACTTGCAGGATGGGAAGGCTGGTTTGGCCTGGGTCCAAAGTTGATTGTCCCAGGTTCAAAGTCCTGAAGAAAGGCAAAAAACTGCATGGACAAAATTAATGAGAAATTCAGAAGGAAAAAATGAAAAATCCGCAAAAGTTTTGTATACAATGTATTTCACAAAGGTTTTAGATCTTCGATTTCTTCTTCAAATATGTGTCTTGTTTATTCTGTATTTGAGATAGTGCCTATTTTTCAATTGACTCTAAAATTACTTAACACTCAAGAATACGTGAAAGGTTTTCAAAAATTCTAGGGTAGTGTCTTTACAAATACCATGTATATGGTTGACTAGTTCAGTAATATCTTAATATCATACAACTCTATGTACGGTGTATGGATAGCCTGTAAAATATGTTTTCATACTTTTATTATCTTTTTCTTTCCCAGCCGTTTATTGAGATCCGTGAAGGCCGCCACCCCTGTATCTGTAGGACATACTCAGGAGGAGACTTCATACCCAATGATACTGTGGTTGGCACCTCCGCGGTATGTGGCTCATCTTGTTTTACTTTAAATTATTTCTTTACTTCCAAATCAAATCATGTGAAGAAAACAAACATTATGTATCTATTACAAAATGTTCTTTGTGCATTGTCCCATAAATAAACAAAAACCAAACTAACATTGTCATGGACATGTAGTAGTAGTATACACATGTAGTAGTATCCATTATTTGTATTCATTTAACAAAATGATGACATAAGCTCTCTATTGATCGACAAGCAAACTTCAATTTTGTGAAACGACTTCTTGCATGTTGCCTTGGTTGATAGAAATCATTTTGTCCCTGTCTTTAGGCTGTTACTGTTACATTTCATTTTAAAACCACTGTGAAAGAGTCAATTGATATAGGACTGTTCAGCCATAAACTTAGCTGTAGGGCTGATATCAATTAAGATTTTATTATGGTCAATACTGACTAAAGGAGGCTATATACATTAATACAAAGCTGATGATGATGTAAACTGTGATTGAGATGGTATTTTGGATTCTTTTCTTTCATTAGGATGAAGATATGGAGGAGTCTGGGGGTACTGACGCTAGCAGCGTTGTCCTGGTAACGGGGCCCAACATGGGGGGCAAGTCGACACTCATGCGCCAAGTGGGCATTATCACCGTCATAGCCCAGCTGGTAAGTTGGCAGCTTTTTAGTGCATCCCAGCCAAAAATAAAGGTTAAAAACATTATAACCTTTGCCATGAAGGTTATGCTTTTGGTAAGGTTTGTATGTGTGTATATTTGTGGATGAATGTCATATCTCAAAAAGAATTATATGGTTCTGTTCCAGGGATGTTATGTGCCTGCACAGTCTTGCCGCCTGACTCCCATAGATCGAGTCTTCACCAGACTGGGGGCAAGTGACCGCATCATGTCAGGTTAGGACTGAACATATGCAAGCTGTACTATAGACAAACTCTATAAACATATACACAAACTCTACAAACTTTACTACAGACAAATTCTATAAACTTTACTATGGACAAATTCTATTAACCTTACTTAAGACAAATTCTATAGTGAGGTCTGCGTGGCTAAAGAGAGGGTTATTGTGTAGTTTTCTAATTCAAGAAGATGTTTGACATACGTATGTACAATACATACTTTGTACTGCCTCACAGGTGAGAGTACGTTCTTCGTGGAACTGAGTGAGACATCCAGTATCCTCCAACATGCTACTTGCCACTCACTGGTGCTACTGGATGAACTCGGTAAGTCTAACTCTCTTCATATGTTCCTGTGTTACATTGGATAGTCCTTTGATCTGCCAAGTGTCTTGAAGTTCTTATCTTGAAGTCTGGTAGGTGTGTTAGGTCTGCCATAAAGGTGAAACAGTCATCTCCACTTAGGGGAAATCATGATGCTTTTTTCGAGTAGATAGTGCAATGTGGCTTCACTTGTGTTTTTGGCCAAGCACCAGGTCACCCCTACTCTTCTTGATAAGTGTGCTGGGTTCTCTTACATACAGAGTTTTGATTCTTCAAACTACAGCACCCTAATCCTGGAACTAAATAATAGCAGAAATGCTCTTTGATGCCTATTCTTATTAAGTGTAAAGCACTATTAGTCATGACTCTTTGATGCGTTTCAGGACGAGGAACTGCAACCTATGATGGTACGGCCATCGCATGTTCTGTCGTTAAGGAGCTGTCGGAGAACCTGCGCTGTCGTACGCTGTTCTCCACACACTACCACTCACTGGTGGAGGAGTTCTCTCATGACCCTAATGTCCGACTGGGTCACATGGTACGCCTGGTCTTTTTCATTTGTTTGAGATTTACCACATTTGTGGAAGGATTGATGTAATAGGTGACTATTGCCTTGTCAACATGTTAACCATGAGACGAAACTGTAAGGTTTGGTCCACTCACACTGAGATGGATCCCAAATTTTTTTGATTGTGTGGTGGGTCCTTCCATGTGTTCAAGATCCAGCTTACACACATACACAGATCTGACACACACACACTAACTCACACACAAAAACAGGCACAAACACTTGCACACAATCATACAAATGCACACACACACATGCACACAAACATACACATGCAGACAAAAGCCCCAAACATACTTTTGTCTCTGAGTAATCATTTGTAGAGCACTTGTTACAATATTCTTTTATCACAGTTCATTAAACTAAGAAGAAAGTGTGTGTCTAATTCTGTTTAACTGGCAATTGTACTTTACTTCCCTCCAGGCATGTATGGTAGAGAATGAGAATGATGAAGACCCCAGCCAGGAGACCATCACCTTCCTCTACAAGTTTGTGAAGGGGGCGTGTCCCAAGAGCTATGGCTTCAATGCTGCCAGACTGGCTGACCTGCCTGAGGAGGTTAGCACATTATAGATTGATACATTTTAGATATTATAAGATAGATAGTTTATTCTTTAACACAATATAAAGTACATCATTGTAACCCTAAGGCTAAATCATAGATACACAATAAAACCACCTATTTAATACAAAAACTGTGAATGAAGATGTATTGTTATATTTACATTTTAAAAAACAGTAACACACCAGATTCATTGTTCACAATGTGTTCAGGAGCTGTACACAATGTGGTACAGTAGTGTTCATGCAAGTCTGGTCTCTGACTGGAGTTTCTAAGCTTCCTGCCACTTACCCTTGTTTGGGGGGCAGCGAATTGGGTGTCTTATTTGCACACACATTACGATCTTTATTCAAGTGCTGATTGTTTTTCTTGCTGCCTTACACCCCACGAAAAACAAATTTTGTAGCAAAACCGTACCACAGTAGAAGTGTAACTTGATGTCACATAGCCATGTTGTCTCAGACACTTCATTAGTAGATAGCAATAAATTCAATAGCAAAGGTTTGCCTTTTGAATCACTGATTTCCTTTTTCTGCAGGTGATTCGTGTTGCCCAAGACAAGGCCAAGGAGTTTGAAGAGAACACAGAGAGGCTGAAACTCTTCAGGTGAGACAGTTATGAATGTTTTTCCCATCTTTGAAAATAGATACAACATTAATTTTAAGAAATGATCTTTAGGAGAAGCAATTTCAGAGAAGATTAAGCATAAAATACAGACTATAAGTCAAACTTTTGTGTCCTAAAATTTTGTAGTGGCTGTAATGAGCTTTTAATTTTAGATATATTGCTATGTTTTCTATGGTATGTGTCACTCAGATTATCTTAGTGTAGTAGATACTTTATATGATGAATCTTTGTTTTTCTAGGGCCTTCAACAAACTGTGTGTGACCAAGCCTTCAGCTGTCAACGAGTTTGTATCACTTCAGAACCTCATCAAGGTGGCTTAGACCTTTCAAACGAGTCATATCTTCAAGTTGTCTTAGGCCATGCACTGCCTGGAGGCCTGGTTTCAAGGAGTCTTAACCCACTGCCATACTTAACTAGTGCCATATCTTAAGATGAACAAACTTCATTGAAACATGTTGTGGAAAAGAAACTGTGACTTATCAATTTTGTTGTGGATGCCCAGTGTACATGATGATGATTGTATTAACATGCAACATCTAGTTCACACCATACCTTGTTTCCATGTATTTCTAACTGTTGACTGTACACTCCAGTAAGGATATAGGTTACTTTTTAGTGTAAGAGCAGCCATGTATGTAGAAAAAGATATTGTTTTTGATTCCGCTGAAGCTCTCAAAAACTGTTTGATCTCTAATGATACCATCATACACAAAACATTAGTTCTGCATACCAGTAAATGTATTGTGAGATGAATGTACTAAAATTGTCTGATGACAAAAGATATGTAATTTCTAACAGACATTTTGTTTCCCCTCAAATCAATTTTATGATCATACTGAAATGTTGTGTTAGGCTTTATGTGGAATATTTGATCATTCACACAGACTACAAAAGACAGATACTTTCTGATTATTAAGTTAGATGAAGTTATAAGATTATCACTTCACAGTAGAATGTATATGTAGTTAGAAATTCTCTATTCAGTGGCAATTGAGAAGAAATATATTCTGGTTCTGCCAACTACCCTACTGTGTTATTTCTTTTGTTGTCACCATCATTTTGACCTGCAGCATCAAAAAGTCATCAAAGTTTCATAACTAAGGTTTTCAAAATTATCATTTGGTGTACATGTGGGGACAAGGGGTACAGTATGGTAGATGTCAATTGAATACAGGCTTTTCAGTTGACGTCATCTGCGCCATGTTGGATTACAGCGTATGTCTGTTAACCACACCAAGATGCTACTGCTTAATTCAATTAACGGCCAACATGGTCGTTGTCATATTTAAATTATAATCAGTACAGCAATGAAAAGCCTGTATACGTTGATACGATTATGAAATGAAAGTTTGTTAGGTAGATACAAGTGAATACAATATGGTATTGATATTTTTATTTTGGCATACTGATAAAAAGAAGCTATGTACAATGTCACACCTTTGCGAGGTTTCAAAACTTTTGAAATAGTAATAGGATATTTTCTGTACAGTGATGACATCTTAAAATCTAGGTATTTAGTATGATTTCGACTCCAAGCTACCTTCCATTGGGTATTTGCCATTCAATACGTACAACATGTCCAATCAGCACTCGGTGTCGAGTGCTGACGAACATTCAGCACTGGACACGCAGTGCTAAAGCCTACCTTTCAAACTTAGAGCCAAGTACTGAAAAATTAAATTTTCGTAGTTCTGCTTCAATCAAGCACCTTGCTTCAATCAACAGGTTCAACTTCCTTGTGTGACGTCAAAGCAAACGATTGCATCACGTGTTTTAACGTTTGACCTGAGGAAAGGCCCCAAAGGTGTGTACTGTAGTTACTGCATAACAATGCAAACAAGTTCAACGTGAATATCTTACAATGGCAGCCCTCAACTCAAGAGCTCAATGTATTGTACAAAAAACACGTAATGCTCTGTAAATTACGAGCACTGTTCGTCATCAGGCTAATATGCGAACACCACAAACAACCAAACATTTAAGAACCACGGGGGTCTCCTAACCTAACATTTTCATTGGAGTCACGGTTTCGGAAAGATTTCCCGACGGAATGGCTAAAGTTTCCAGGTGAGTTTCACGATATTGACAGTCCGCACGCACTTCGTTCGGTAACCGCAACGTCTTGTCAAGGTATTAAGGGCTTACAAGGCCGTGGGTGGTGGAACGGGGGGTGACTGCCGACTTGTATCTTGAACGTGGATCAAGGTTCGAAACTACATGCGGCGAGTTTTACAGAAGTACTTTCACTTCCGCATATATTATGCGTACAACTGCGTTGAAAATGACTTTGATATTAGACTAGACTTTATGTCAATGCTGTTTATATGTGTCTGTGGTATTTTCAAACAAGTCATTAACCCCAATATCATAAAGAGTTTTGTTGCTACGGTTTAATTTTGATCATGCTTTATAGTGTCCAACTGTAACGTAAACAATACCTAGCTACAATAGTTCACTAAGATAGCAAGCAAATGATATATTTGTATTTCCTATGTCCCCAAACTCCGTTACGTTACGTAAAATGGGGTTGGATAGCGCTATTTCAAATCAACTGATGAGGCCTCGCGTAAACATCATGGTTTTTCCATTACGTAACCGAGGTGTATTTTTGTAAACACGAGTAAGGGTCTGGGATTTCCCCTTAAGGTACTATATAGCAGGTCAAAAGGTCCGGACTGGTTAGACTGGTCGGTTGGTGGCCCTTGAACTCAACTATGACTGTTACAGAGTAAATGACACCTTGTATTTCTCCCGTTACAGTAAGCTGACGTGCAATCTGCTGGTTTTGTTTGTTCCTGTTCCGGAAACCAAGCATTCAACCATTGCAATGGCTCGGCACGCCCATGCACCTGTACCAACCGTGGCACCTGAGACAAGTATGGTCCAGCCCAATGCCGATCGCAATGCGGACACTGTCAACATATGCCTCAACATTCGGTTGAACGTCAGCTACCCTACCAACATCTACGACCTAAGAATACCCTATGTGGCTTTTGTGTCTGTTTTAGTTTGTCTCTTTGTGGCTGTTGCCGTGTACCAGACAGTCATGAAAGCCCTAATGATAGTCCTAGTCGTGGTCGCCATGGTAACGTTTTCAACGCTTTTATACATGATATATGAATACATGAACAACAAAGTCAAACTCACTACACAGTACAATATCGCCAAGTACATCACAGAGGGGCAGCTGAGACAAGACCAGAGTAGTGAAATTCAAGGAGCAGCGTCAGTAGTGAACATTGGCAATATAGACTCAGAAATTTCTCGTCGGCAAGAAGAAACACTTCAGAGGCATACCGAAACTGGTACCAATGAACAGGATGACAAAGAAAGTAAAGGTTCAACTGATGTGTCACCGTCCAATGTAGTCAACAATGTTCCAGTAACCATAACTAGAGTTGAGGATGACTCGTCACCTGAAGAAGATGACTTAACAACTGACAACCCCTTCCCTGATAGAGCTCAGTTGACCCCTTGGCCACTTTATAGATCACCACAATTCCACCTACAGCAAACGCAAAGGATTTCACAAAGCCAAATGCAACCAAGTATCGTCATGCCAGTATCACAATTACGGGAAACACCACGACAAGGAGAATTTCAGCAAAATAACTTTATATCACAATTTATCCAACAATTGGCGGAAATAGAATGGAGCGACCCAACATTTGGATTCCTGTCCGGTCGCGATAGTCGCGCTGTCGTCAGGGCAAGTCATTCTACCGGAAGCGGAAGCATGGTTGTACGCCGTCGTGCCTTGGCCGGAGCGGGTGTGCCGTATCTTAACCAAGACGGTATGCAAACTTTGATTGCCTACACCAAAAAGGTTATGTTTTGGAGTGCATGTGTTTTGTATGTCTGTTGTCTGTAAACAGCATAACTCGAGGAGTGTTTATGATATTTGGTATGTCAGTAGGTGTTTGCAAAAATGAAGACATTTTTCGGAAATTGACGGCTGTATGGTTAAGATTTTGGATGGTATGTAGACGTGATATAATTCTGGGCTCTCTAGCAGCTCTCTTTGGAACTGCAGTTTGGGGTGTTTCGGTTGCAGACTTTGGGATGAGTCAAGAAGGGATGATTTGTGCGATGTGCAATGTATTAAGTATAATGTGCATTGCTGTATATTTGATAATTCTGAAAAAGCAACTTTTGTTAGTTGAAAAGGCTCGACTGGTATACGTAAAGATTACGTGTTAAGTCCAACCAGAATGGATGTTGTGATGTCACATAGGTCCGAGTTTTATCCTATACCCCTACGAGTATCTTGTACTTTGTGTAATAGTTGTTGTTGCCAAACATTGTATCATGTACAATTGTCGTGCAATAAAGTTCTTCTACAAACACCCTATTCAAGGAGGGGCTTTATAATAGTGAGACGGGCACACAATTTTAACCTTTCACTTATCTCATTTCCGTTTATACTTCATAGTGATGAAGCCGTATTTCAACTTCATCGCGGATAAGATGCCTGCAGACTGGAAACAACTGGCCACGAATCTTGACTTGCCCTTTGCGCAGGTTCTTGCTGTGAATGACAGGCACCGGGACTGTTGGATGTGTTGCCATCAGGTTATGGAAATGTGGCGCAGCAACAACGGCGCACAAGCAACGGTGGATGACTTGATACAGGCCGTTAGGGACACCGGTAAACAGGATGTTGCAGAAGAGCTGGAATCTATGCAGTTAGATTAAAGCTGTCGAGCCTGGGAACCATCCGGAAAGTAGTTTGCCCAGTCCTGCGTTCATTATACACTTTATATAGTCGCTTCTGAGAGCTTGAAACCATTGTTCTTACTGTTCAAACTTGTCTTTATTTTTCCTAGTTTATACTGCCAATATATTGTCTGTAGTGAAACTCGTAATGTAATTAAATCGAGGCAAAGAATTTGGTTTTGCTTCCAGTCATGATCAGTTGCCTTTAGTTGTTCTACATGTATATAACAGGAATGAAATATAGATAGGAAAGAGTGAAATTGAAATCAAATAACAATAAATATGATAATAAAATGCAGAACCCAATAAATGATGATGCCTGTGATATTCACAAAGAGCCCCATTTACGACACGGTGGCCTTGCATTTCAAACAGATTTTGATTAAAAACCAGCATGTTAATTCAGCAGTTTGCGCTGCATGCTACGAGGCTTGTACGTATACCTTTGCTGACGTTTACATACTTATCTAGAAGCACATAAACATTTCCTTTACATGTATGATGACTAAATGACTAAAATTAAGAATCATCTGCACTAATATACATTTCCTAGTACTGTATTTTTCAAGCAGAGGTTTTTGCATGTTGGGGGATAGTAGTTGTCGGGTTTTCTGACGACTGCCTCTTGGTCACTACTAACACACCCTCCCCGACCGAAACCTTTGCTTGGAGAATAAATACGTACTACACACACACACACACACACACAACACACGAGCAAACAAAGTTTAGTCAGGTGGGTCATGACGTCACTGTCACACACCTGAGGTCAAAGGTAAAGTTGGTGACCTTTTCCAGAACAAGATATAACGGCGTTCTTGTGTCCTGGGCAGAACTTGTCACAGGTGTTCAAACGTCTTACATGTGATATCCTTGTTTCCAGCTTGCTGGAAGAGTCTAGGTAAGATATTAAGTTTTTTTTGTGCTTGTAAATGGAAAACAACGTTTACCTTTAAGCATTAATGACTTAAGAGACACCACTTAATGCACGGCATGCCTGCAGTACAACTACGTACACATGTATGTCATCATAGTCACGTAGGCTCTGCCTAAGGTGATTTCTATTTGATTCGAACTCTGACAACACACTATAAACACCAGCTAGCACCTATCTGATGGTATATTATTGTAGAAATCATGTATTACGCGTGAAAGCCGCCAGGGGTGTCTAGCCCGTACCCGGAAGTAACAGGAATACTTCGGGGTTTTGGTCCAGTTGGAGTTTTCAACAAAAACTTGATGGTCGAAAGCCGTAACCGTGAATTTAGTTTGTAGTAACCTGTGTGAATAAGTCTCTAGACTGTACATGGATGTCTAAGCTTCATTAACGTAACGTGTAGGTATATATGGGTGCAGTTGTCCTCAGCTTTCTCGAGGCTGAGTGTCACGTACATGTAGGTAGGTCAAACACAGCCGTTTACGTATGATTCTAATAAAGTTTGTGTTCAAGAAAGTACGAAGTTTTATTGTGTTTCAAGACACCCCAAACCAATTTCTAGCGTCTCTGTCTTAAGCAGTGATGATCTTTTCTCTCCCGCAGGTGAACAGTTGACAGATCCTACCTACGACAACCCCATACCAGACCCGGAAGTATGTAAACATGGCTGTCCAAGGTGAGACGTACCTTTGTACACATGTACGAAAGTAAACATAACTGTAAACTTATCTTATCCACTCACTAAGATATTAGCGTAATTTTGTGTTTTACATTTCACATCTTATTTCTACCTTAATGCATAACAAGAAATCTAATCTATTTACCAGTTAATTTGAAAATCTTAGCTAATACATGTATAAATAGACGATTGTAAGCGGTGTACCGAAAGTGCGAAAAGGAACGAAAAGGAACGAAAAGGAACGAAAAGGAACGAAAAGGAACGAAAAGGAACGAAAAGGAACGAAAAGGAGCGAAAAGGAACGGAGTATGAAGCAAACTTAAATAAAATCAATGAGAATATAAGGAATCGGTACTGCGGGCGTTAGAAGCCTATGAAACGTGTTTTATTTTACCGAGAATTTGACATTATCAAATTTTTACAGCGCTGTTTCAGGCTGTTGTTTTTGTGTGGCTAAATTATTCTTTGAAGATCTGCGAAATACAAAGAAACGGAACTGAGATAAGAAAGTAAGGACTAAAATTCAGTGGGTGGTAGATGAATATCGATTATTATACATTTTCAGGATGAGGCAAGATTGTAACGTTGTTGTTGTATTTGGGTGGCTTTTATTCTCCCTAGAGGGGAGCGCCGCATGCAAATGACCCGCGAAATCCGGTCAGGAAAGATATGCTAATAAACTGCTGCCCCACGACGAGCATGACAGCTCCTTTCAACAGGGCCAACAACATGGTTTTCTGGAGACTGGAGACATATCTTCTCGCTCGTTCACAACGAAAGAAAAGCTGTAAAATGAGAGACATATATACATTGTACCAAAGAGATTTCATCAAGTTGTACAATGAGTATTCATCATTTTGGCGGGAAGAAAGGTGCCAACGTGAGGAATTTGTGCAAAGGATATTGGGAAATACAATTTCTGTCAACAATTTTCCGTCATATTCAATACAAATAAATTTCTGCTTCTTGCGACCGACATCAGGCCCTCGCTGATGATGAAAAAATCCCAATGCCGGGTTTAGATGTCCTGGTTGCAAAACGAATTTAAGGCGTTGTATTGATATTAATGAAAGTGTGAAAAAAAGGAAGGAAGAATAATTCCCAACATGCTGGGCTCGAACTTCCGATCGTCGACTTCCCTGGGTTCGAACATTCGACCTATATTTCTCTAAGGTCAAGTTCTTACAAATTGTGCAATACATATACTTGTAACTTTACTATCATTGCATTTTTTAAACAACTATATCCACATAGCATGGCTTTTTATGATAAAATATGCGCAATCGTTCTCAACATAATCCATTTCTTCTTGTGAAATTTTATAATATAAATGTAATATGGATATTCTAAGGAATGTTATAACCACATTAACACGTACATGAACATAGATATGCATAGATAGGTCTCATCAATATTAATTCCTCCATTGAACCATTGCTATAGGAATTTCGTGGAACAAGCCGCAAAATGCATTTGCCGATCACAGTTTACCTTTTCCTAATATTACCATCGATTTTATTTGAATTTGCTTCATACTTCGTTCCTTTTCGTTCCTTTTCGTTCCTTTTCGTTCCTTTTCGTTCCTTTTCGTTCCTTTTCGTTCCTTTTCGTTCCTTTTCGTTCCTTTTCGTTCCTTTTCGTTCCTTTTCGTTCCTTTTCGCACTTTCGGTAGACCCATTGTAAGTTGTACTGCCTGGAATATTGTAGAATGACATGAGGCCCTCTAGCTCTTCTTGAATATGTAACGTTCTGAACTCGTATAATGCGTTCTGATGTTACATTTCTTCTTCCAGGCGTTGAGAAGTACTTTTTCTACATTAAGGAAAAGGTGGCTTCAGACTGGAAGGACCTCGCTTTCTTTTTGGGCTTTTCGGGCACCGATGTTGGAAACATAGGAGGCAGAAACTATGATGACAAGTCCAGCTGTATGGATCTGTTACAGGAGTGGGCAACAGCAAATGGCACAGACGCTACTATAGAGGTCCTGATGGAGGCTCTATCTAACGCAGGCCTACGCAGCGTTGCGGACGGATTGAAGGCTGGTAAGGCCACACGAAATTTATTTAGTGCTTCTCGGATTATTTTCAGAAACAAATTGGACGGGACAGGCCGAAACTGGGTGAAGACATGCGGCTTAAATAACACAGAAATTATCCCGAGGAGTTTAAAGGCACGTTTTATACAAACGTGAATGTCTTATTTTGATTTTGTTACAAATGTTCTGGATAAAAGGCATTGTTTTTAGACTGAAATGGTTTAATAAAAAAATGGACAGGCGAATCCGAGAAGCAACAAATAAGATTGGTGTGGCCTAACGTTACCCTTTTCGTTTAATTGGTCAATTTTCAAAGTCTACTCAGCATCTGAAGAATATATGTCATGTGTGCTTTGTGTATGGTACTTTAGTGTATGGAAATACATAATTCGTTATTTACGCTTGATAGAGCTGGCTACCGGGCAGGGGGCACAGCCTCCAGATCAAGGACAACCTTCAAGGGTACAATCTCAAGGGATCATGAGGCAACCTCCTACTGGAAAACCTCAGCCGGTATCACGGGTGCAACCTCAGTCGGTACCGGTGCCATGGGTGCAACCTCAGCTGGTGTCTTGGGTGCAACCCCAGCCTGTGGCATGGGGGCAACCTCAGCTGGTACCATGGGTGCAACCTCAGCTAATGCCATGGGGGCAACCTCAACTGGCGATGGGGGGACCATCTAACAATACGGAAGGTAAATATTACCTTTCAATGTAAAATATATGTAACCCGTTTCCTCTCTACATGTTTGTCTCGGCTCTGATTTGATTTTTTTTTATACTGAAAGTGTTGATCAGAAGCAATATGTTCTGTTCTCTGTACCTGTCCGTGGACAACACATATTTAATTCTTGCTTCAGATAATTTTCAACAGAATTCAGATACTTATTTAGTTCACTGCATCCTTGCATTGAACAAGTCATAAAAAAACACAACACAGTACCATTTTATTTCCTTATATCCTCTTTAGAGTTGAGGCCGTATTTCAACATCATCGCTGAGAACATGCCTGCAGACTGGCCACAACTCGCAACGAACCTCGGGATACCGTTTGCACAGATCCAAGCTATACAACAACAGAACAGGGATAACTGCTGGATGTGTTGTCAGCAGATCTTGCACATGTGGTGTTACAACAACGGCCAAGAAGCAACGGTGGAAGTCTTGATGCAAGCCGTTAGGGACACTGGTCACCAGGACGTTGCAGAAATGTTGGAAATTAAACAGTTAGAGTGACAAAATAAAACATCAGGTCCAACTTCCAATCCTTAAAACAACAGCAAAGGCCGAAACAACCTTCTCCCATGTACAACAGCCTTGTGTCATGTGACCTGTGTGACCTTTGACTTCCAGGTCACGTGACCACCCTATGCTAAGCTGATGAAAAATGACGGATGCAATTTGAGAGTCTTCTCACCAAGAAACTTTAGTTTGTAAACTTGCGGATAAGTACTATTCTCCATACTTAATGTCGTATGTATGTTACCTTAACAAGACCCCTTCACGATTATTTGCATCTGCCTTAAGCTTATGCTATCTCTAGTTTTACTCATTTTATCTTTATCATCAAGATCAAGAAAGGTTAGATTCAGAATAGGTACTGTCAATTTTTTGTTACCAAAACATTGTCTTATGGGGAAAGATATGAAATTTCTGGACATTTTGTCTTTGCTTTAAGCTTCACCTTAAAGCAATTTTATGATCTTACTTCACTGTTGTTATGTGACTTTGTGTGGAATATTTGATTCATAATCCATATAGATAACTAATAGAAAAAAAAACAATTTTTTTCAGATCATTAAGCCAGAGGGAGTTATGAGAATATGATCAGATAAGAATGTATATTTTCTATTTGGTGAAGATTAAAACCTTTTTGGTCTGCCAACTGCTGTGTTGTGTCCTTTCTTTTGTCGTCTACAGTGTGTGTGTGTGTGTGTGTGCGCGCGCGCGCGTGTGTGTGTGTGTGTGTGTGTGTGTGTGTGTGTGCGTGTGTGTTTGTGTGTGTGCGTGCGTGTGTGTGTGGGGGGGGGGACGTGACATGCAAGGACAATTTCACCTGTTGGCCATATAACACTGTCAGGTATTTCGCCGTAGGCTATCGTTTGGCATACAGACTGCACAAGTTGGGTTACACCCTGTCTGTACTCTGTCTACAGCAGAGATATCTGTACATTAACTTTTACTCCTGCAGACCAGTACTGTCTCAAACAGCCAACAAACGTGTTACAATTTACTACGGCCAATCAAGCAAGCAAGGTAAGCTGGATGTTCGGTTAGTCTTTACCAGACTAAGTACGCTGGCTATAAGGAGAATAATTTGCAATTGCTAGGGGAGTTTGGCCAGAGAACGGTTTGATCGGCCAGGAGGGAGAATGTTACCCTTCCCGCGGACTGACTCTCTTGGCCAAATATACCCCTTTTAAATTTTGCCAAATTGTACGATCCATCCCCCCTTAGGAAGACCTGGTGAAGGCAAAAGGTTTGTCCTTTGCTTGCCTGTTCTCCAAACACTCTGAAGGAGGAAACTTTGTGTAATTGTGAAAGAGGGAGGGGTAACTGGCATCTTGGAGAGTAACACTGCGTGTATTGAAGGTAATTGAAATGAGAGAACTACATTGTACTTAAAAATAGCGATCATTTGGTTAGAAAAATTATCAGATCATCAGGCTACTTATTAACGATCATAACGATCATAAAGTGGTAAAATCACCAAAGGGCCAAAATAAGCCATAGCCGATTGTAAGCTACATTGACTCAGTGACCTGTCAGTCTGGGTCTAAACAACATATAAATGATTTATGGCAATTGAGACCTTTCAGGCTCTTTTGCTGGTGTCAATCCTGCTGAAAACTCGCAAAGTTTGTAATTGGCACGGTTTTGTGATCAACTCAAAGCTCACGGACAGGACTATTTACAATAAATAGATTTTATTTTGTGATGTTTATCTTTCTAATTATATCGGAGATGTGTGAAGGGGCTTGGTCTGACATACAATCAATAAAAAGACATGCAGGTGTGTCATTGTGCACATGTAACCTTCCTGACTCTTGCGACAGTCTGTTTAAGGTACCGCCCAGGAGCCTTTTGTCTCTACGAGAATGAGTCATGGCTTTGGAACTTTTCCGTACCCTCTACACTGTCTGACCCTCTTGAAAAAATCTTCAGATGCGTTTTTCAAGAATCTTGAGACTTAATTATCTCAAGATTCTCATGAAAGATACTAGCAATATCAACTCCAAGATTTACCACAAAATCTCAAGATTTTTAAAACAAATCTCAAGATGTTTCGATTTTCAACGAGGCTCTAAAAGACTCCCACTGGGGTCAGTATCAGAGAAGTTTTTCACATGCACAAAATATACTATACATTGAATATGTATGGAGCGTGTTGGTATACATATTGGAATTCTTGTAAATAGAAGGTCATTTTGTATTCTTTCCACTTCAGCCACGCTGCAACGAATCCTGCCAATCGAAGACGCTGTTCCACCCGAAGACAAGCATACATCTCAGAAAATGGCCGATACAGACGCAGCCAATTGGACCTTTAAGTTTTGGGGGATCGCGATTTCTATACCGCGCGACCCAACACCAAAACAGGTCTTCATCGTTGTTGCGGTTACTTTAGTCTTTGTCTTTTCGGCCTTTGCCTGGTATTCCACCATCACGAAAGCGACTGTGGTTGTTCTCATCGTAATCGCCCTCATTGGGCTTTCTTACAAAGCATACAATAACGTTATCACGAAACAAACTGATGAGTATGGTGACAAACACAAACAAGTAAGTTACTTTTCACAATTTGATTTGTTTTCCCTCTACTTTATTTGTGTGTGTTTTTTTCTCAGTTTAAGACCCAGTTTGCTATGCAAATTGTGTATGATTTTGCTGAACCTTTTGTTAGTATGTGATGTAGAAACTAACACTTATTATTTTGTCTTCAACTTTGAACAGACTTAGCTACCCTGCATGTGAGTGAGTGAGCTGCCCTACGTGTACGAATGGTAACATCATACGGAGTGAGCGTAGGAGGAGGTCAAAGCAGTACACAAAATATGGAAGGATATGACAACGTAGAAATGCTCTATCCATACATGGAAGTTCATGTGACATGGTTCTAGATGTATTCCCACTTACTAGCACTAGTACTGTAGCTGAATACAGTGATAATTTGATTATCTTGCTACAGCAACCTCTTGTGTTGCAAGTTAGTAGTCAATTTTAGTCTTTATCATAGTAGTTTAATAGATCACATATATTACTTTTACTGTAACATTTGTTGTGTAAAACGATTATCAAATCAACATTTCCAGCTTGAATCAACAGATGTATTACAATTGCATTTGTTGTGTGGAAATGATTGTAATACTTTTTTTAATTATTTGTGTAAAAGGAGTGAATTGCCTGTAAACAGCAATCAATTCAAACATACCATTATGTCATTGTCCCCAGTAGGAAATCAATATACATACATAGAAAATGTTAGATATTTTCTATGTTCAAAGATTTCAACGAATGTATAACTGGTGTTTCATTCACTTCAATACATGATTGACTCAATATATACCGATGTATATGAAACCTTCGCGAATCTTATAAATTTCTATAATACAGTTATGTGAATTGTTACCACTGTGGAATTAAGTACTTACTGGGGGAGTAAAGTATAATTTTTCATATCAATCGTTGTTAAAGCAGCGCATTTCATACACTGTTGTCACCTGGCTTTATGTTGAAGATTTCATCATCCATATAGATTAGAGAAAAAGATTATTAAGTTGGGTGGAGTTATAAGTATATGATCACATTAGAATTTAGTTAAAATTCTCTATTAGGTTAAAAAAATTCTTGCTCTGCCAAATGCATTGTTGTGTCCTTTCGTTTGTCGTCAACAGTTTGACCTACAGCAGGTAAACATCAAATCATCACAGCATATTAGGTTTAAAAAAATGATAATTTGGTGTATGTGCGAAAACAATGGGTTTCTGTACATTTGGGTATTCAATATATTGACACCAAAGAAATGATCATACAGTTCTGAAGCAAGCTGCTCGGGGTCCCTAACCTACATTGCTTCTTACTTACATAAGAAAATTATCATATCATATTAGCATGTCTAGATACAACTTGAAGGTCATCTGCAGTACCAAATTCACACACCAGGAGGCCCAAAGTCGACCTTGACCTTCGTCTTTCAAAATCTATCCACATACCAAATACATGTATCATTACAATCCATCCAGAGGTTCTAAAGTTAAGCCGACCATAAATATAAAAAATCTTACAAACTGACCCAAAACTATACCTTCATTTTCCAAGAAGACACATTTTACGAAACAGACGTTGACCATGTAGACATTAGGGTTAAAATCACTACAACGTTTTGTGCCCAGTAAATGTTTTACTGCATGAAAAAGGAGCTGTTATTGACATGATATACGATAATTTGGCAGGCTAGGATTTCGAATATTTGAAAAAGTAACCGTGCTATTTTGTATGGCAATGACCTATGGCATTCCCTTCCTATACAACGTAAAAGGTACACGCATTATATCATAGCATAACATAGCATAACAATGATCCCAAAGTACTACTTTTCAAAGACCATTTGCCATTTCATATATGCGACAAACAGGTTCAAATTCTTTTTGTGACGTCACCCATTGATTGTACGTTAATGTGATACCTGAGAAAAGACCCCATAGCTATGTATTAGTATGTGCTACATGCCCGTAGAACAAGCAACTTCCGCTGAAATATTGTTTGATAGCATAATCCTCGACACAAGAGCGCACTCAAAGAAACAGAAGTAACCAATTTCCACAAACAAATCATCAGGTACACTATTTTCAATTACTCTCACTCCGCAAACATCAAGCAAACATTGTGGTCTCTTTAGCTGACCTTGTGGTTTAGGTCATGGTTTCGAGTCGGTTTCCCTGCGGAATACCAGAAGCTCATAGGTGGGTTCTGCAAATTGTACTGTCCGCGACGCACTGCCTTAGCATGTAGTGTCTTGTGTCTTGAAATTTTACTTCCGCATATGTACCTCTGCTGTTTTATTGACTTCTGTGCCAAACTGTATACTTTGTTAATGTCGTATACGAGTGTGTGTGTGTGTGTGTGTGTGTGTGTGTGTGTGTGTGTGGTATTATATTGTTCAACATTATTATTATCATGTTTATTGCTTTTTAATGCTTGATTTTGATAATTCTAAACGCACACCAACTGCAACGTAAACATCGCACAGTGACAATGGCGTAGTTGATGTTAGAGGACCATGGTATTGCGTTACGCAATTGGAAAAATTTAAAACTACTTTATGACATAACAAGTAAGCATATGCTGTGGTTTTTCGTTCGTAATCAATGTGTATTTTTGATGTGAAGGTTCGATAACCCCCCACCCCACCTCGGTTTTGACTGGCTCCGTAAAAGGGAAATTCCCATTACCTAACATAAGGGGAAAACCCTTGACGTGTAGAAAGCACCTAGATTACGTAATGGAAAAACCCTAACTTACGCTTACTTGAAGGCCATTACGGAATTAAGGGGTGGATACTACATCGGTGAGTGCCAAGACCAAAAATATGTTTGTGTACTTTGTAAGTATGCGAAATATGTATAAAATCGTCGTGTGAAGTCAGTTTGCCTATATATAAATATATATATATATATATATATATATATATATATATATATATATATATATATATATATATATATATATATATATATATATATATATATATATATATATATATATAATACCAATGCTATATTCTTTCACTGCAGCCACATTGACGCACACGTTGTCTGTGGGATTGGGACGTTTTTCCCGCCAACAATCAAGCCAAAAATAGCAAGAAGGCAAGCATGCTCCAAGATAATGGTGACATAAAAACATACAATTTCAACATCAATCTGAACTTTAACGGAGGTATACTTACGCGTTCTACCAACATCTACGACGTTCTGATAGTACTTCTCATCATTATCGGTGTTCTTGTATACGTTTACTTGAACAAGAAACCCAATATGCCGGCCCAGAACAGCAGTAAACAGTCCCCAACCAAACAGAAAGGAGACCTTAAATCCCGTCGAATCCATACGGAAGTCCCAGAGCCTCACGCCGAAGAGATTGAGAACTTGTCTCGCGGAGAAGACACACGTGAGCAGCCTAGAACGTGTGATGCAGAAGTTGCACGTTCGACGACTGATATAGCCAGTAAAGCTCCAGTAATATTTAGCGACGAGGAAGAATCTGAGTCATCCGATGATGATAAGATAGTCCAATTTAGACCACCAAGTCCATGGTCAAGAATTGAGCTATCGCCAGAACTTCGACGATGGCGACAGAATTACTCTATACCCCCTATAGTTGAATTCCCTCCCGAGACCAGCGCTGTCGTGCCTGTCATGACCCCAAGGCATGATACTAGGACCCAAGAAGTAGTCGTTCGTCACCGACGTGACGTAGCAAGAGTGGATGAAATGCATGCTAACCAAGACGGTAAGCCACCCTGCATTTTTGTACATTTTGATATTATAATTGCCTTGCTTGATTTGAATTTCTTTCTGTTCATACGACTTAACAATTGAAAACTTGCCAAGCTTACCAAACTATCCCGTTTTCCCGAAAATAGACGGTTAACATCAAGACACAGACGGTGTACTTTTTTTTTTTGTATGTTTTTTTCCAAAACTTCAAGGACTGGAATTGCATTTTAGAATTCACATTTCACAGTAACGATATTATGGCTTTCACACTGTACTGAACTGTTAGTCTTTCTAGCTAGTTTTTCTTTGCTTCAGTCTGTATTCAAAAATCTGAATTAAACATTCGTATCCATTCAAGATCGATAACAGTTATATGTACTCGAGCATCTGGATATATTTTGGAAACGGTCAGACGTTTCAGACAGTATCGCCAACTTTCGTCCTTGTGTTCATTAGTCACTGGCGAAAGCTAGTGGATGCTGCCTGCTAGTGAAAAATGCCATACCGTTTCCAAAAGCCATCCAATTGCTTCAAAAAATCATGCATAACTTATTACCTGAATCTTCACCGACGCTTATGATACACCATAACGCTAATTTCATTCCCTTTTATTAGAGATGACGCAGTATTTCAAAGTCATCGGCAAGGAGATGCCCGTAGACTGGCAACAACTGGCCTTGAGCCTTGGAGTCCCATTCGCACAGATTCAGGGTGTGCGTCTCATGTACCCACATAGCTGCTGGATGTGTTGTCAGCATATATTGCACCTCTGGAAATATAAGTATCATGATGGCAGACATGCAAAAAAGGAAGATTTGATAACAGCTGTAAAAGAAACTGACAACCAGGATGTTGCAACAAAGCTGGAATCTATGTAACGTTAGAACTGCTGGATAGAACTAGACTGTTTTATGGCTTTTTTTAAATTTTTTTTTCCTCCTATCTAATATCAGTTGGTAAGCATTAATTAGATCAATGGCCGTAATTGTAAATATAATAAAAGGGTTACTATTTCAACATATCAATGGCTGGTATCAACTTGTTGTCTTTCTACTGATATTGTCAGGAGTGTACATGTGTCTCTACGTGTTGTTAAGAACCACTTGCAGCCATCCTTGCTGGCATATAGCAACATAAGGTATAAACGAAGACTTACTTGTCGCTTATACCTTAAAATACGAATGGTCGCTAGTAAGTGAACTCCACCAATCTTAATAATTAGAATCCTTTTTGTAGAATAGTTGGATTTTCTTAGTTGTTAGATCTTTCCTGTCTTTCTCCCACCTGTAGGTTTTCTGGTTGAGTCTATATCCTCACTTCACTCGGGTGAAAATGGGTACCTAGATTCCTACAAGGACTGCCCCTAGGATAGGACGTTAAATATAGGTCCCGTATATGAGAGTTACACCCCAGGCACGTAAAAAAACACCAGACTTGCCGAAAAGAGTAGGAGCCTTACCGGTGTGAGTGCATCATTTAAATCTGTCCGCTTGCACAATTCAGTTTAAACCCGTTGTGTTACGCAATAGGGTGGTTTACCGGGTATGCAGTGCAAACAATAAAAACAGTCCGTGGTTTGCTGCACCACATTCAGACGTACGTACCGTAATGTTTACCTGTGCAGCAGGTTCAAAGTTCACAGACCCCCTCAGCGCTATCGCCGGGTTACACGGTAAACACTGTCTTACTGGTGAGCAAAGACCCCATAGGTATTAAATGTGGTCATAGCAGTGAACTTGGAGAGAGTTAATATTGCTGAAAATAAGCTGGATTCCTCATAACAAACATACAAGAACGGTGAAATCTATAAGCGCCACAACTGTAACGTTACATGTTTCAAACAGCAATCAGATCAGTCAAATTATGAAGTCATCAAGCAAACTCCTTTGGCACCATTGGGGTCCTCCATGTTGGGCAGTGACTCGGAAAATTGGTCTCTCACGTGCCTCCAGGTAAATTTCCACTTTTGTCACTTTCATACCACACGGATTCGGATAAATTTTGTCTGTTGGGGAAAGCAAGTACGTAAATCGGTTTTCTGTAGGTAGAACTACTTACCATATACTTATGGTTGAACTGAACACTGCAAAATTATCAGATATTCCGTGAGGTTTAAGGATGCTTTTGTTCTTTCCTGAAATTGAAAACGCCTCGTTATGTAGCCACGGGGGTTATTTCCTTGTATATTGCTTGATCCATTTAAAGTAGGTAAACAACTTTTTTTGCTCCTGTTGGTTAATGAGAATTATAAAAAGGGTAGAGCAACGGTATTACAAAACGTTTCCTCGGTACCCGGTGAACGATGGCTGGCACGTTTAGCACACAAGTAACGTTATACTAGGCCCATTGACAGATGCTTTGTTCCCGTTTGAGTGACATATCATACTATAGGGGTGACGTAATGGAAACAAGAAAGCTTTTAAAAAAAGCTGGCCGGGGCGCATTTGGAAGGACTACCTCAAAATTTCATGTTGTGTTCCAGTAAAATGTGCATCATTATTAAACTAGAAGTTTATATCTAAAATCTATGGGAAGTTGGCTGGAAACCTTTGTTCACTGGTATAATTGGATTTTCCGGCGTACTTTTGTGGGCGGAATTGTATCCCTTGTGTGCGCTGTGTGCCGGATATAAAAATCGTAAAAGAAACTCCGGTGCGAGACCACAGCCAAAGGCGGGAAGAGGTCCCGGATGTGCATTGTCGTTCATAATGTGTATACCAGTAGGTTCAACTGATAAGAAAACATTTTCTGCTTGTACTGGGACAACCTCAAAATTGCATGTTGTGTTCCAGTTAAGTTGTTGCAAGAATGAAACTAGATTGCTGTTTGAACTGTGCATGCTTAAAGTAGAAGTGCCATGGCTATCTGGCAATGCTGTTATGGGACTTCTGGCATGTGAGTCATAAACAAAATACTTGTTATCAGCGTGCAACAATGCTACTGTTGAACCAGTTATTCCATGTGCTGTTATGAAAAGACAAGTGTTGGATTCAGCAAATGCTGCTTCTAGGGCTTTCTTTAAGGTGTAATAAGGATAGACTGCTTCTGTGGCAAATATGTCTCCAGTGTAAGACTCTTTTATTGATACACGTACAGTATTGTTGTAAAGTTGCAAATAGTCTGGAATATCATCAACGGAGAGGAACTCCACACCAGATCTTAGTGATGGTTTTATGTAGGTGTATAGTGCATCTCCTTGAAAAAGTACACCATCAAGGTCTGTACTTGTCCAGGTAATTGCTTGTCTGCAAGTACTGTGGTTAACAACTGCCATTAAAGCATTTGCAGTGCATTGTTTGCCTCTATTATCTCCACTGAAAATGATGTCACCTTGGTGGTATTTTCCCGATAAAATAGATTCACACATTGTTCACAATATATGTGTTCTTTGCTTGACTTTATTTGCACAATGCACAGTGCTCAGTGGCACGATTGAGTCTGGTGTGTGCAAAATGCACAGTGCTCAATGGCACGATTGGTCTGGTGTGTGCAAAATGCACAGTGCTCAATGGCACGATTGGTCTGGTGTGTGCAAAATGCACAGTGCTCAATGGCACGATAGGTCTGGTGTGTGCAAAATGCACAGTGCTCAATGGCACGATAGGTCTGGTGTGTGCAAAATGCACAGTGCTCAGTGGCACAATTGGTCTGGTGTGTGCAAAATGCAGTGCTCAGTGGCACGATTGAGTCTGGTATGTGCAAAATGCACAGTGATCAATGATCTGTTAATAGGTCTCAAGGTCTAATTTGGTTGGATCAAGGACTCTCTTTCAAACCTCTTTGGTTGGATGCAAAATGTAATGCGTAGATTTCAGCAGAAGAAGTATAAATGTGTACTGTGTAAAATCTTATTGAGTACAGACTTTTGCTAGCTGTAAGTTTCTGTATATTACTGTGTCACTTGTATATATAGCAGAGAACAGTCTAAGGCGTCACTGAAACAGAAAGAAAATATTGTCTTGATCACATAACATCTTACTAGTACCAACAAAAAGCAAAAATCTACAAAAGTTCAGGTGTGACATCTTGCCAACTGCTTTGCTGATTGTTTAACAGTTAGCTACAATCCGTTGTTTTCTACTATTCTTTGGAAATGTATGTTTTAATGTATTAGAATCCGATCCATCTTTTCAACTTGTACGATATTTTTACAATCAAAAATGCCCTGCATAATGCCTCGCATCGGCTCAAGCACAGTGCACCATTAAACTATCTAAATTCTCGTCAATCCCCACACACTGGTTTTACTAAAAAAACTATATACCGTTCCTTGGAAATATGTTTCAATGTGTCCGAATTCATGATCACTATCTTTTCAAATTGTACGTTACTCTTACGATCGAAAATGTCCTGCAGGACCTCCTGCAGCTGCATATATAGACGCACGCCCCCCTCCCACCCGCACGTAAACTGTTCCAATCGTTGCACAATAAACTTGACTGTATACCCTCCACAAAATCTTTCGTCAAATGTCGTGCTCATTTTACTCACATGACACTACGCCTTAGAATGTAATGTTATATTTTAATACATCCGAATTCCAGAAAGATAACTTTACAAACTGTACCAATTTCTGTACGATAAAAATCTCACCTCCTCCGCACCGTCAACGCCCGTGAGGGTATTTACCGGAATAACCCGAAATGACCCGGAATAACCCGGAATAACCGTAATATTTCTTGTTCCCATGGCCATATATACATTATTTTATGCCAAAATATTGCATTCTGCGATCTTAACTTATCAAAGCACACTGTATTTCGGTAGCTTTCATCCTTTATTAAGGTTATTCCGGGTTATTCCGGGTTATTCCGGGTTATTCCGCTAAATACCCGGACCCGTCAACGCTATCGCAAAATGAACCGTGCGATTTAACGACAACTCCTCAAATGTTACATGACCAGTGTTTTACTGCAAATCAAGAAACATTTTCCTTTCCTAGACTTTGCTAATGAGCGCTGCAATGTTTTCTGTACGAGTAGAGGTCATGGATAAACAGTATTCTTACAACGTTTATTTGAAGGGCTAAGAAGGGCTGAGAATTGTCGTAAAAACGCACGGTACATTGCGTTTATTTGAAGGGCTGAGAAGGGCTGAGAATTGTCGTAAAAACGCACGGTACATTTTGCGACCATAGCAGACCCATCCAAGGACGAACCATTAAACCGGGCACAAAGCCGGGCGCCTTCGGCGCCCCGGCAAAAAACCCGTTAACGCCAAGGTGGTTGAGACGAAATGGTTGGAGCTTTAAAACGTCAGAAGACGGTACGAGTTATAACCAATAAGTTCTCAGCCATACACAGAAATAAGATGCAAAACTAATACATTTATTTATGAACATCAACTACGCTTGATAGTGTGCTTCACTATCAGCAAAGTGTTTATATTGTGCAAAATCGTGATCAAGTAATTGACTTTGGGGCCTTTTGAGTCCTTCAGATTGTATAATGACGTGAACTTACACGTAGGTTTGTTCCTTCAGTGGGTTCACAAGGTTTCCAGCTAGCTTTACAGTTGTTTTTTTAATAATAGACATACAAGACATGAAGTTGGAAACATTTGCTTTCTGGTAGAGAGAGGAAGGGCATGATCATAAGCCACAACTAGTGGTTAAATAAAGATAGCCAATTGTACGTATATCAAGATTTAATTATAACGTTAAGCCCTGTCCAGCGAAACTAGCTACTGTGCTGATCTACTACTCACTGTTTAAAGAGAAACTACTTGTCATAATTATGAGAAACCTATTATTTAGTGTCTCGAAGCGCTGGACGATTTATGGGGTCTATATTCTGCTCCTAATGCCGTCGATACAGTGCAGAATAACGGTAACAAACCAGTTTCTTGGTAACACCTGTGGAGGTCAAGGTTACCAAATAACCCTTGTTCCCCTTCTGAGGCCGATGATAAATGAACCCCTGACAGGGGTTACGGAAACAGCACACGTTTATTCGTAAATACACAGTCAGTGGGACATAAAAAATGCGTTACGACACTAAAAAGATGATTTCGCACTAAGCTTATTGTTTTCATGTAAATATTTGTGTATTCTTTCCACTTTTGCCACACAGGTACCCGAGTGGCTTGTAATATTGATGTTCGCGTCCACGTACCTGAAGACAAGCACAAAGGCAGAAGATGTCCAATCATACTCCGCGAGCGAAGGAGGACAGCAAGCCGGAAACAGCAACAGTCCGTTGTGATACCAAAACAGACAGCATACAAATCTTCGGCATAAATCGGTCTAAAAATCAGTTTGGAGTTCTTCTACCAGCAAACTTAACAAGAAAGCAGATTGGATTTGTTTTAGTTATCTTATATTGTGGCTTTTTTGTGTGTCTGCAGAACCCTCAAGATGCATTTTTGGCAGTTTTGTGTATCATCAGCATTGCTGGGATTTTAGTAGCTTTGTACTTTTTGTACGATTACGCAAACGATAGACTTAAGTTTTCTGGAAAAGAAAAAGAAAAAGAAAAAGGACAAGACCTTGAAAAACAAACAGAAGCTACCGTGTCTATCAAAGAAGACGAAAGAAACGATAGACTTAAGTTTTCTGGAAAGGCAAAAGAGAAAGGACAAGATGTTGCAAAACAAACAGAAGCTACCGGGTCTACCAAAGAAGACGAAACAAATGTGCCAGGAACCAAACTTGATGATGACCTAGAGTTGGGAGTTAGCACCGGGATTTCTTACCGTGATCGTTCACGTCGTACTCCAGCGGGAGAGGGTGGAAAGGCCCGAAAGGATGAACATGGTAAACGCAAGCAACGCCTTATTTTAATGCATTGGAAAAATCAAAGCAATTTGCATTATTTTCTATCATCAATTCGAACAAGAATATAACATGCATTGCTAGCGCTTAACTTAAATGCTTTTCAAAAGCGTCATCACCAGTGAAGCTGTGCTATCATAATGTGATTTAACAACAAACCGATATCAGCGCAGTGAAAGCAGAAGACTCCATTTGTTTCACCAGTATGGTATATCCAAATACCTCGCACATGCATTGTGTACTATCAGACTGATAACGAAAATTATGTCATTGGACTTGTGTTGAAACATTGCATTTCGCTCGTGGATACGTAATATTGACACTTTTAAAAGCTACTACACTTCATTCTTTTGCAACGCATCTTTTTTCATTTTCTAAACTGAAGGCACAATGTTGTCATACTAGATTTAAGGTAGCAGTCAATAGTAGCACAAACATGGGAACACGATTGTTGGGTAATGATCAACCCATCCGAAATTTACCTACGTGAATGACCGTATTGACCAGACTAATATACATATTTCATTACAGACTTCGTGGAGTACGCCATGTTCATCAGTGCGAAAATCAGCTTTGGAGGGAAGGAACTCGCCAGACTGTTGGGTCTGACTGCATATGAAATCGAATACATATGGGACAAACATTCCGACATCCGGTCGAAGTGTTTTGACATGTTGCTTCGATGGCGCAATCGTAAGGGAGATGCAGCCACCATGCAGGTCCTAATGAAGGCTCTGGCTAAAGCTGGACCTTTTGACGCTGTGGATGATTTAAAGTCTAAATTCCCAGGTAATTTCTTTCTTTTCTCAGTCCAAGACTCTGATTTGCTTTGTAAATAGCTATGACCACGTGTGCTTTTGTAGGTAGTACTAGTGTCTCTGGTGTAGACACTAACACTTAGATATTCTGTCTTCAACATTGAACAGAATTAAAGGACATCGACGTCTCCGACTCAGACTCCGACTGATCTACGCAAGAGGCCAGGGTCAACATTTGC
This sequence comes from Branchiostoma floridae, assembly GCF_000003815.2. NCBI lineage: Eukaryota > Metazoa > Chordata > Leptocardii > Amphioxiformes > Branchiostomatidae > Branchiostoma > Branchiostoma floridae. Next base: position 8,503,811 of record NC_049995.1, read on the forward strand.
AGTACCGTAGGAACATTCAACTTTGGGGTTGGCATGACTACGTAGAAATATGATATTCATATACGTGGAGCCTGGGGACATTTTTTTCGAATGCATAGCAAATATTGGAGAAAATGATTGCAACCGTTACATTTGCAAGTTGGCTACTTTATTTGTAAAGCGTATTCTCGGTGCCTGTTTCTTAGAAAACACGTGCACATATGTTGCAGATGACAAAAATTATGGCTTTTAGTTTTGAATTGTTGTATCTATCATATGTAAAACTATTGTGTGATTCATCTTTCATTAGCTTGAATTGATAACAAATATATAAAACAATTACATTTGTTGTGTGGAAATGTGTGTAATACATCTACGTGTTGTGTGTGAAACAAGTGTACTGAATATTATTTCTTGGCCTGTAAACAATAAATACTTCAAGCGTACTTGTACGCTCATGTTGTCTGTCACCAATAGAAAATCATTATACACACATAGGAGATGTTATATATATTTTAGGTAATGTATATTACAACCCTGACATTATGATAATGAAGATGATAACTGCAAAATCAGTTCAACGTATATTAATAATAATTCAAGATATCTTTATACTCGAATGACATGTTGATATATGTACTTAGGACAATTGTGGTGTTTATTAGTTGTCTTTGTTAGATAATATATTTCATGAATACTCAGTGTTTACAACAAGCACAATACACAGCATTGATATTGTATATCATCAATTGAGTGTAATGACCTCATAGATTATATATAGCCGTTATAAATCATATCAAGGCCGATACAGAATAAATTCAAGCTCAGAAAAAAAGAACTTTTCGTCATTATTCGGGTTTTATGGAACACTGATACTAATATCAGAGTTTAAAACTAAAACATTTGTTAATATAAGGCATCGATTTCATAACCAGCTGGATTAAAGTTTTAATTTTCCTCAAGGCCCCCTCTCACTTGACGTGCTGCACGCTTGCGGCATTGCTGCGTTCGGAAGATGCTCAACGAATTTCAGAGATAAAGAACGAATTTTCTTACTTGTTGTGTATTTTGTGGTCTTCTATGTCACAGTTTTACGTATTGCGCAATATCTGAATTATAACAAATCGGAGAAAATAACAAAACAGTACCGCAGTGAATGAACGCAGCAATGCCGCAAGCGTGCCGCACGTCAAGTGAGAGGGGGCCTTCAGTAAACTTTACAAGGTAGCATTGCACTTTGGGCACCGGTACAGCACTGCGGGGTTCGTTCACTGCGGCACTGTTGTGTTATTGTCGCCGATTTTTAGATATTCGGTAATACGTAATTTTACGTAATACGTAATTTTACGTATTACCGAATATCTCAAAATCGGCAAAAATAACACAACAGTCTTTTATTGCGTTTTGTGTATCTTGTTGTCTTCTAAGTCATACTTAAAAGTATGATTCTAAGTCATACTTAAAAGTATTGTGTCTGTGCGAGCGGCATGAATAAGTATTGGGTTATAAGTCAATCACTTTAATCAGAGAATCGAAAATGATGGTAAAGTATGACTTAGAAGAAAACAAAATACACAAAACGCAAGAAAATTCGTTCTCTGAAGTTGGTTGGGTAATGTTTCGAACCCCGCAGTGCCGTACCGGTGCCCCAAGTGCAATGAGATAACACCAAAATGCACCAGATTTATATCAATAGAAGAAATTTTAACTCAGGCGGTCTATACACTGATCCTGATCTTTACCATCATTTTCGATTCTCTGATTAAAGTGATTGAATTATAACCCAATACTTATTCATGCCGCTCGCACAGACTCAAAACTTGTGTGAACTAAGTTTAGCCAGGTGTGTCACGCAGTACTTCCGACGTAACGTCACTGCTACACGCTTGGGGTCAAAGGTAAAAGGGAAACAGGTTACGTTGTTGACCTTTTCCAGACGAAACCACGTCGTTCTCGTGCTCTGGGCCGGGAAAACTGCGTTTCAAAACATCTCACAGGTGATCTTCATGTTTCACAGCCTGTTTTAAGAGTCAATGTGAGGTATACAAATGTTTGTTTCTATGTCCCGGCATACAATTTACGTTTTACTGACCCCTAGCGAGTATCATGATGTTTCGACACCAGGATTTTTTCGACCCCAAGCCTGGATCGGGACGATTCAAGTTATCGTTTGGGGTAACGGTAGGGCTAGGATGAGTCAGGGTTTGGGTTACGTCCTCCTGACGTCGAAACGTCTTGAACCAATCCGAGGTAAGTGCCGAATCGGCTTGGCTAGGGGCCGAACTGTACAGGTTCCGAAACGTACTATTAAATGTTATGGTGCATGTTGTTGGTATATAAACGAGGAAGTCACTACGAGGCATTCTGTGCACAGCCGTGCCAACTGTGTAGGCCCTGTTTAATTTGGGTTCTATTTGATTAGAACCAAAGCGACAGACAAAACGACAACTATATAGCACCCGTCTGACCGTTGTACTGTATACGGTTGTAAGAAATTATGTTGCAGTGTGCGTTTAGCCCGCCAGGAGTGTCGGCCTGAGCCCGGAAGTAACAATCGCGCTTCCGGGTCTGGGTCAACTTTCCGAAGTTTCTGACGAAAAAAAAAGGTCTATGGCCAAATTAGTTTGCAGTAACTTAAGTAGTCTCTGAACAGTATCATGTATCTGTATTATGAACTGTATCATGATATCAATCATCCATCAATGTAACGTGTAGGTGTTTTGTGATTTTTAAATGCTCTAATCTATAGCTACTTCTGTATTCTACTCACTGTGTACTCTACTCTCTACTCTACTCACTACCCAACTCTACTCTACTCTACTCTTCTCATACAGTACTCTACTCAGTAATCTACTGATGTGCTCTCCTCTCCTCTCCACTCTACTCAGTACCCAACTCTACTCTACTCTTCTCCTACTGTACTCTACTCAGTAAATCTACTGTGCTCTACTCTACTCTACTCTACTCTACTCTACTCTACTCTACTCTACTCTACTCTACTCTACTCTACTCTACTCTACTCTACTCTACTCTACTCTACTCTAGTCTACTCTACTCTACTCTACTCTTCATTTCAGTTCGAACTTGGTGTCACACAGGGCAGCATGTCTCCTATGATTCTATTTACAACCTACGAAGTCTTATGTGTGCAAATCGTCATCTGAAGTCATAATCTTAAATGTTATAATGTTTTCTCTCTTGCTGTTACACAGGTGTATAAAAAGTCGGATCCTCCAAGAAACCTGGACCAGATCCGGAAATATGTGAAGCATGGCTGCTCAGTGGCAAGGTGACTCCATTTATATACATTCGCTAGATGCTAGCATGGTCTTGTGTTTTGCTTGAGATCCTTTACATGTACAGCAAGCGTTCACATCTATGAGAATTAACTTGGAATAGATGCACATGCGCACAGGAACCTGGTGGCGACATGAGGCCCTCTAGCGATATCTTATCGATCTGCAGTCTTAAATGCAGTCAATCTGTACAAGTGACCACCTGCGTGTCCGCTTTTTGGCCACTCTGTAGATTATGATATTTTCCGTTTGACGCAAGAATCAAGAATGAAGTCATACATAAAATTTACATACTGTGGCCTTATGCATGTCTTATACGCAAGTATTTGATATGACATCGCCTGTATTGTTAACGTTCACCATTCATCATGTGACAACGCCTTAAACTGACGACTAATATTTTCTCCTCCCAGGGCCCCGGAAGTACTTTTTCCACATTAAGCAGGCAGTGGCCGCTAAATGGTATGATCTCGCCTACTGGTTAGGCTTTGACGATTCAGATACTGGAAACATTGCAGGCAGAAACCGGGATGACAGGTCCTGTTGTATGGACCTGTTACAAGAGTGGTTAAGTAGAAATGGTGAAGCCGCTACTACAGAGGTACTGATGGGGGCTCTGTCTAACGCCGGCCTAAAGGACGTTCTTAAAGGACTAAAGGATAAATATCCTGGTAAAAACTACTGCTTTCATAACTTGAAAGTTTATCTGTGTTGGTCATTCTAGATGAAGTTCAACTGCAATTTCCAATACAAGAAATGATAAATTGCTCTTCCCTAAAATGATCGTCTTTGTCAAGCCGATTGGAAAATCCACTGCTTCTGTGACGTCGCAGTATGTAGATAGCGCACGTGAGTCTGTGAGCAGTGGATCATAAGTTACAGAAAGTCTATGGCGCCCTCTGTCCTCAGCTTAGGGATGGTTGTAAAGCTCTGATGAAGATGGCGCCATCGACTTTGAGCAACTTATGATCCATTGCTCATGTGGTCACGTGTGCTATATACGAAAGGGACGTCACACAAGGAGGGGATTGTCCATCCCTTGACAAAAACTGTAGTCGGTCAGTCCAATTTCTTGTGTTGGGTATTGCAGTTGAGCTTTGCCAGAATTGCTGCTTTCATTTTGTTTCAAATTTCAAGAGTCAATCTCAAGGTCCAAGTTGCATGTTACATGGTAAGGAATCTATGATATTGTGCGTTGTGCTTTTGGGTATGAAAATACTAATTTTCTTCTTTATCCTCAACAGAGTTGGCTACGCTGCAGGTGACACAATCTCCGAATGCAGTACAACCTTCAAGTGGGCAACCTCAGCGGGCATCTCAAGTGCAACCACAGTCGGGTTCACGGGGGCAACCTCAGCCGGCGACTGCGGGACCATCCAATAATACTGAAGGTTATTCTTACCTTTCAATGGAAATGTTTTTCCACCAGAGAAATCCATTATCATCCAAATGTCCACAATAAGGTCGTTCTCCATTCAGAGTGCGCATTGTGGGAAATATGTCAAAGGTGAAGGTCCTTGAGGGACAAACAAAATATGTCTTTGTGCTAACCGAGACAATGGTCGAGACTAAAATTGTTTATGTCAGGCGAGTTCACCTTTGACATATTAACCATAATTCCTGTACGCGGTATGGTGGACGGGCATATGCCAACACACATCCGAAAAATGTGGTTTTGATAATTTTTTCAGCATTAATTTTGTTCTATCACACCACGTGCACATAGTACAATACCTCATCTTGTTTCACCAAAAAGCAGTTACTCAAGCAACTGGATATGAATATATTTGGCAACGGTCAGACGTTTCAAACAACATCCGTTGTTTTTTCGTCAGTGACACTGATGTGTCTGACCGTTTCCAAAACCATATCCAGTTGCTTGAGTAACTGCTTTTGGGCGTATGTTATTAACGTTCTAATCTTCGTATCTCATTTTATTTCGTTCATATTCTCTTTAGTTGAGTTGACTCCATATTTCAACATCATCGCGAAGAACATGGGAGTACAGTGGCCACAACTTGCTTCGAACCTCGGACTGCCATTTACACAGATCCAAGCTATAAAACAAGAGAACAGTAATAACTGCTGGATGTGTTGTCAGCAAATCTTGCACACATGGTTCTATAGCAATGGCGCCCAAGCAACGTTGGACGCCTTGAAAGAGGCCGTTAGGGAATCTGATCACCAGGATGTTACAGAAATGTTGGAAATGAAACAATTAGAGTTACAAAAGAACACATCAGGTTCCACTTCCCATTCTTAAAACAACGCCCAAGTCCGCCACCCATGTAACATACTTGTGTCACGTGACGTATGTGACCTTTGACTTCTAGGTCATGTGACCGCCCAATTCTCAGCTGATGAAAAATGGCGGATGCCATTTGAAAGTCTTCAGTCTTAATGCTCCATACTTAATGTCATACGTATGCAATCTTATAGACCCCTTCATATTAATTACTTGCATCTGCTTCATGCTATTGTTAATTGCGTTGTGAAATTTTCATCAGTAAGATAAAAAAAGGTCAGATACTGCCCTGTTACATGTTGACATATGGGAACTTTTATCTTTGAGGTTCGAGTTTTTCTTTGATTTTATAATTATAATTATATTTCATGCTATGTAATTCTCATTTATACCTGATTCGTTTTGATTTTGAAAAGGACTCCCTAGAAAATCATTTTAATACTCAGGTGATTTAAGGATCACCCAAAAGATTCATAAATAGAAAATGTAATTTTTTTACAAATGGACTGTTTGTAGTTGAACACATACTGTAAATAGAGGTAGAATAAAGGAAAATTCACTTTGATGCCTCGAGTTTCTTTTCTATTAAATAGAAATTGATACACATTAATATGAATATGGTTATAAGATACAAATGCAGAACCCAATAGATTATGCTTGTGATATTCCTGTCTATTCTTCCTGGTTTTCCGGCCAAGCAGCTTGTATACCTGATTAACGTTTCTTAGGCCTACGCCATATTTCCTACCCGGGGCCCGGCCGGGCTGTTTGCGGAAACGATAGATTAAAGTTTATGCCAATAGGTATGCACGCACAACTTGGCATGCTGTAGAATTATTTTGGTCCCTTTGTAAATATTTCCATAGGTTAAATTCTTAGTATGTTGTATTCCTTTTCTAAGAATGGGAAGTTCTAGAATGACTTAACTGATTCTATCGTGTGCTTATGGCCAATTTACGAAAGTGCGACAATATACCGTTTGGCTTGCCCCTGAGGCGTCGCCAAAAAACAACTAGAATTTCCCGGTTGCTGCTGAACATGGCGGGTGTAGCAAAGCATGACTAGTTCCTCTTTTGGTGACAAACAACGGCGTGATCATTACGTAATGGGACTCCCCTTCGTGTGGTAATGCCACGAAGACATACATGTATGTTTTATATGATATCCCCAACATAAAGTTATGGATACACAAATCCAATTTACAACCCAGCGAGACCGCAAAATTGTCGCATTCCAGTGAGATACCCTTCAGATCACAGCATTCAAACGTACCTGTTATGTTTACCTGTGTAGAAAGTTCAAAGTTCATGGCCCACCTTTAGTGCTATCGGATTACACGGTAAACATGGAACCAAACGGTAAACACAGTCTTCTGGTGAGCAAAGGCCCCATAGGTAACCTTGCCATTGCGGTCAACTTGGAAACAGATATATGAAAAATACTAACAACTAGTTGGATACTTCATAACAAACACTGCGCAACAACAAGGTAAAGTCTGTGAACGCCACAACTATTTCCAACAGCAATCAGTACGGTGTTAAAAAGTGTGCAATAATCGAGCAAATAACTTTGGCAGCAGTGGGGTCGTTCTTGTTAGACTGCGACGCATCGAGTCAGGCTGCTCTCTGGGTCTCAGGTAAGTTTCCCAACTTTAACTAGTCAACACATGTACACGGCTGCTGTCCTGAGCTTTTGTTATCTCTTGTACGGATATATGCCCATTGCCCTTAAATTTGGATCAGATGTTAAACAAACCAGAAACCTGAAAACTTTTCGAAGGTGCCTGAAATGTACTTTCTCTCTTGTGTATACCGCTACTACTATAACTTGAAACACCAGTACCTTTCCCTCCAAACCTTTGTCAAATGTTTTGTATATATAAGATTCCTTGTATGTTGTATTCCTTTTCTAACAATTGGAAGTTCAAAAATGACTTATGACCAATTTACGAAAGATACACAGACTGTAGAATTTCCCGGTTACAACATGGCGGGTGCAGCAAAACATGGCTAGTTCCTCTTTTGGCGACAAACAATGGTGTGATGGTTGTGTAATGGAAACCCCCTTCTTGTGGTATTGTCACGAAGACCGTATGAAAAAAGATACTGCTAATTTTGTATAGACGAACGTAATGTTGGCACGTGAATGAATATCGATTTACGTATACTATTGAAGAATCTTATCTTTTTCTCACATTAGGTACACTACAATACTACTACAAGTATCTTACCTGGCTTACCGCTTGACTGACCCTTACTTCCCTGACGATTACGTATACAGCCCGAGGATATGGCAACTTACTCTCTTTTGCCAACCGAAGAGCCGGAAGCACCCATTGCCCAGCCGGATAAGGACTCAGATAAGAAAGCAAGTGTCAACATCAGCGTTAGTTGTCCTTCTAACAACTTCTGCACCAGGAGGCTGATATACGCGCTTGTTGTCATCGCCATAGTTTGTATTTTTGTATTCGTTGCCGTGTATCAGACAGTGCTGAAAGCCGTTCTGGTAGTTGTAGCCATTGTCATCATTGTCGTGCTTTCTTATGTGGCGTACTTTTACGTAAGCAAAAGATCCAATCTGACGGCACAGAAAGATGGTAAACCGTCCGCAAATGGAAAGCAAGAAGAGGTTACTGAAAGTACAACAGAACCAGTGGTAAAGCTTAGAGATATACAGAGCGTTGCTTTTAGAGAAGAAAAGGACGACGTGGAAATAATCGATTTGAGTGTGGCTACTGGGTTCCAGTCAGAAGATGCAGTCGATAGAACCCCAGTATTTATAACGGAAGAAGACTCTGATGAAGTCCAGGAACCGCTCACAATACATGGACATACTGATCCCAAGATGACATTTATTACTGAACACGGTGCTATTTATACTGTCGTTGAAAACACGAAGAACATTGCTACTCATCGTGGTACTAAGAATGTTACAGTAGTTTTCGGTGGAAATAACATGTTCTGTGGGCCAGTACATGTCCCCTGGAGGCCTGGTGGATTCCAACTGCCCGGTATGAATCCCTTTTCTTACCCTCTCCGAAAGGTTATGTTTTGAGCGTGTTTGTCTGTCTGTCTGTCTGTCTGTATGTCTGTGGCAGCATAAATCAAGAAGGCTTTGATTGATCCTGATGATATTTGGTAGGTGGGTAGGTGTCAGGAAAACGAAGGTCAAGTTCTATAATGGGCCCCCTAGTGACTTCCTAAGGTACTGCAGCAAAACTTCCATTTTTGATAACTCTTGTTCTGGACATGCTGTGATCGTGATTTTTTAGTCGTAGATAGCCATTGGGGCAGAGAGTAAGTGCTGTAAGTTTGGACCCCTATAGCTAGCGGTTTTTTGGAACTACAGGCGCCGAATTCCTTCCAAACTTCAGACGAGAATAACTGAAGAACGTGATGAAGGATCGTCATGATTTTTAGTATGTAGATAGCCTAAGAGGTGACTTACATAATGAGATACTAATTGTGCAAATCAACAGCCAATTTGCATAATTAATGAGGAAAGTTTATAAATCCACTGCATTCCATGATTTTCAAGCTGAAATTCATAATTTCGATAATCTAATCCTCTTTTTATGATAGAGTGGAAACCGTATTTCGACGTCATCGCTAAAGAGATGCCTGCGGACTGGCAACAACTGGCAACGAACCTCGGACTACCCTGGGCACAGATCCGGGCCGTTGATCGACAGCATTCCGGTGACTGCTGGATCTGTTGTCAGCAGGTTCTGGACATGTGGCGCAGTAACAACGGCGCACCAGCAACGGTGGAAGACTTGATACAAGCCGTGAGGGACACTGGTCACAAGGATGTTGTAGAAAAGCTCGAAGCTATGCAATAGACTACAACTGGTGTTACACATATGTTATCTTTAGGGTTTCTTTACCAGTAAAGCATATTATTAAGTATCCTCGCTGCTTATATATCAATTTTCGTGACCATAGACTCCTTGATTATATTTGCTTGTAAAGGCCCTTTATCAGCGCTGCGGGTACTTGGAAAGTTTAATTGGTAACATTTTTGTATACACATGTACTTCCTACATAGATTTCGTAAAGTAATTCCTTTTACCTACGAGAATGAGATATCAGCTCCGACAGGGTACTAGTACAGTTTTTGGTTGCGTTTGTATGTTTGTATGTTTGCAGTTTGCACCTACAACTGAAGATCGTTTTGACAGATTTATTTGAATTTTCATTACTGTACATGTCTGGCGTTTTTATTGCAACATTTACTTAAGACAAGACAACACTCAAGCCCCTAGCCCATGTTCGTGTTGTCATCGCTAAACAAATGTCATTATGAAACACTTAGTACTTGTTATGCATGATAAACAAATATCTGAATATAAACGGAAACAGGTATTAAGGAAATCGTTTGTTTGAATCAATTTTGATTAGGTATGTAGGTATTTTGTAAATAAACTTCCATCAAGACCTACCCACATACCAAGTACATGTATCAAGACAATCCATCCAGAAACTCTTGACTGAGTTATTGTGTTGACAGACACACGATCGCTCCCGAGAACATAACCTTCTTGTGGAAGGTAACAACGAAATGAACAATACTTTTTCCGTCTAGCGCGTTAAAATGTAAGCTGCCAGGCTGAGCAGTTCTAGGTGGGAAATAATGGACACAAGACACAACAAAAACTTGAGGCAAAAAATAGTCTAGACGATAGTCTACAAAATACCTATATTTTTCAACTATAAATCCTTGCGACAAGGGTCGCGATATCAAATGCTAGTACATACAAAATATACAGGAGATATTTGTACCTTAGTTGACATTATTAACCCATTTAGTGAATACCAGGTTGACAGAAACATTATGACACTTTAGATAAAAGCTGCAAACTCGCGTTCGCACATCTTCATATCTACTCAATATCTGTAGTTATTAGTAAATGATAATTTTGATTATATGAAAACATTCATATTTTCTAATAACTACAGATCGTTGGAAGATATCAAGATGTGCCAACTTGAGTTTGGAGTTTTCATCATTTATCACCTAAAAAAAACATAATTTTATTGCAATGGTATGTACCAAAGTGCTGTATTTTCTCATAGAAAAAAAACAATAGGGGAAATTGAACTTAATCACGTCATCCGTATGGCTAAAAAATCATATTTAGAATTCATTTATACCAATGTATCAATCTTCGTTACCACTCATTTTTTTAATTCGCTAATGAGAAAACAATGGAAAGATAAAATGTCAATTTAAACAGGGAGGAAACTTTGAAGTGTAAGGAATCTAGCCTGGTATCCAGCCGTAATATAGCTCCCGAGTCTCTTCTGTCCTCCTGTGCCGAGAGGACAGAAGAGACTCGGGAGCTGTAATACGGCTGGATACCAGGCTATAAGGAAGCCTGGTGCGGGGTTGTTTTGTGAGTGTCACGCCCCTTAGCTAACTAAAGCACGACATTCACCAATGGAAAGTCCCAAATTGTTCTGTACCGAGCCGCCATCTTGGATTTACACTTACCGCTTTGTGACCAAGGTCACGAAAGCCCTCCATAGCTTTCTTATTACAATATTCAAGTGTAACCTTTTGTTGTCTATCTGTTAAATACGACACCTAACACTACCAAACCGGTCAGTTCCAAGAGCCACACCAAAGACCCGCAAAACACACAGGTAAGTTGAAAACCGAAGGATTGGGAACAGGGTTAGGCGACAGAGACATGCGACTCTTTCAAAGTGACAGTGTAACCGCTGAAAGGGGTACATGGGTTTCTTTTCAATGTTAATCTTATACGTGACCAAATTGCTAAGTTGAACGTATACATGTATGTAGCGGCTATAATACTACATCCTGCCATAGAGGTAATAGGGAATAACCTATATGCGTTTACAGACAGAAGGTTGGGTAGCATGGATAGGTCTCTTCGACAGGTAGCGTTTCCCTATAGTAGTTTCACTTCCGCATTTCGCCGCAACACATTACACGTATGCACACGATTATTTGGAATAGCTCTTCAAAAACGCCTTGCTACTGGTGAGTGTTCTCCATTTTCAATACTTTGTGTTCAAACTTTCTTCAATTGCTCCGTTAATTCTTGTACGTGTCAGAAGTACGAAAATAACTTATAATTCTTAAACAATTGACCATAACGTCTCGGTTTCGAGCATGAATTGAAATCGTACAAAACGTATACTAGTATTTCCTGTTGTATGCCACGCTTTTACGGCCTTTACAGCATTGTGTCCTAATCTATGACATACATTGAGTCGCTCAAAGTTTTATGGTTTCATGATCATAACAGTCAATATCTGAACATAAAGATCAGGATTTCTATGATATCAGTTGCTACGCTCAGTGGTGTTGTGTTGTAGAAACCGTCAAAGCTGTCCAATACGGACGAAACCATTGCCGATGGAGGGGAGTTGACGTTCTGCTACAGCTTGTGCGTGCCTACAGTGATTTTGCTTTCACTTAACAGTCACGCCAAGAAAGGGGCGAGGGGCTACTCGAACATCGTTCAGGGGAATCTCATTCAAATAATGTTTGGAGGAATTCGATTGAGAGGTACTTTGCCAGTTAGTCTTTTGATAACAAATGCTTTTACCAAGGGCGTTCTATCACTTGGTCTATAACGTCCTTGCTTTTAGTATTACGCTTCTTTTCAGACGCTGCCATTTGGATGAATAACAACTAAAGTATGATGCCGAAGAACGAGGTAAATCTATAGAAATTTAAAACATCATTGTTTATCAAAATCATTTTCTATGACATTTTATTATACCGTATTATTAAAGAACTATATGGAGAATTTAATGAAAACTGGTACATGCACCTATGAAATTTCATATTGTTCTATTTCTTGATTATATTTCATGATTTTCACGAAATATCAATTACCATTCTAACAAGCAGAATAATGTAGCCCTTACAGAACGAAAGAATAAAGTCTCCTAATTACATTCGTGAAGAAGGACTTTTTGTTTTCCGTTTCTGTGTTTATTTGTCCTGGTGTATGTTCGCAGATATTTGAATATTGTACAGTGACAGAAAGTGAGGCGGGATATGATGTAACTGGAGATCTGCAGGATTGGAAAAATGGTTTGGCCTGGGTCCAAAGTTGGTGCGGCAGGCCTAGGCTAGGTCAGGGTTCATAGGAATGCAGGAAAATGAAATACTAGTAGTAGAATTAGCGAGAAATTAATTCAACTGTGATGAATGAAACAAGAAATTCATAAAAAGTCATACAATGATGCTAGTGAACGAATAGCATGTAATCTACGATTTACTGTACTAAAAATCCGCCTCTTTTGACCAGGTTACGTCATCCCTAGCAGTGATATTCCTGTTTGGCGTGACGTCAGCACGAGACGTGGACCTCGGCTTGTGCTCGGTAGAAAGGGAGACGTGTGCGTGTGGAACAACCGGTCTCAACTTCATCATTACTTACAAAGCGTATGTCTAATCGTTATCATTCTCCTACGCAGAGGAACCACAGTCGTGTCAAAACTTCCAGCGTTGGGGACCGGGCGTTAGGAGGATGATCGTTATGTACTTCCTTGCAACCTATTCGAAGTAAAAGACCCTAGCTGTCAGTCTGTGGCCATTGAAACGAAAGCGAAGGTATTTGTCGGTCTACGTGTTCGCTTGTCCTGGTGTGTGTCCGTAGTTATTTGTGTGAATATTGTATACATGTAGAATGGCCTGATGTGACGCCAAGTATAGTGCAACTGTAACCAGAGACTGGCAGGATGGGAAGGTTGAATCGGCCAGGGTCCAAAGTTGTTCCCTCAGGTTGGCAGGATGCATAGACAAAAGTAGCGCTAGCGAGTTACTCACTATAATGAATAAGATTAACCGTTCTTCAAAACACCAAATACTTAACGGAGGTCATGGATTTCTTGACGACAGCGCGTTATATCCAAAGTGTATGTTTTCAGATGTTCTGCGTTCTACAAGTGGGAACACTACTGCCGCCCATGTGACGGAGTCAAGCACGACCAGGTGTGTGAGAAGTACCGCTACTGCGCAGAGTGCCATGACGTCACGTACGGTAAAAATGACGGCTGCGCCAGATGTCCACCTAGCAAGTACGGCAAGTTCTGCACCTCAGGTGGGTTCTAAATTTTTATTAACAACATTTTCGCCCATAAGTTCTGTTTTTGATGCACATGTTTGTAGTGGCATGTATTCGTACTTACAGAAGGGTGTCAAAAGGTGAGGGTGAAGATAGTGTCACCATAAAAGTCAGATTTGAGGGAATGATGGGAAACAGTAGTTCGGATTGAACTAGTCGTTCATCATACATGACAGACCTTCCAGGTCACGAGGTCAAAGGAAGAGGCTACTTATAATAATATCGGGTGTATTTTGCAGCCAGTAGGTACCCAGAGTATTCTCGGGGAGGTAATGTTCTTTGTGTTTTAACAGTTATATTTTTCATATCCTATAGCTAGTCACGTTCATATGCATGGACATATGCCTTGTAAATCAAAGCTTTTGGTCAGTCCTCTAGCTGAAATGACCGGAAGTAAATGTCATGTCAGGTGGCCTGAACGGAATGTGATGTCAGCAAAGGGTAGAATTCATTTTGTTATCCCATGATGTTTCTGACCAGATTGCCAGTGCCAGCACGGCGGTGCTTGTAATCAGGACGGGAGCTGCCGATGTCCGGTGGGGTTCCACGGAACGTACTGTGAACAGGCGATCGGTCAGTACATACCTTTACCTTTGCTTTGCTTCACCATTGATTGTATCATATGTATATTCAAAGTTTAACGTTCCGTGGCTTTGAGCCCTCATGGTACAATTTTTTTCTTCTTTTAGGACCGGTCCGGAAAAAACGGACCTGAAAAAATCAGACCGATTCGAAATTGGACCGACTCGAAAATGAACAAATTATACCGACACGACTGTTTTGAGGCTTACATGTCCAAGCAAATAACAAGAGGGAAGTAGAGGAGAAATTTTTCCACAGTCAAACTTGGTCTAACACAGAGGCAGTTAGCGTCGTTTACGTGAAGATAGGATTTTAAAACGCTAATGGATAGAATCCAAAAGTTGTTAGCGAAATGGACCATTGTTTTGAGTAGTTCAGTTCACAAATAATTAGGTCCAGGTTAATGTCCGCACCTGGACCTGATCCTCTGGACCTGGACCGCACCTGTACCTGAATTTGCTGTACCAGTACCCACTCCTAATACAATGTACTATACCATGTACAGTTGATGGCAGCTGGTCTGACTGGAGCCCCTGGTCGACTTGTAGCGTGACATGCGGGTCCGGTACACAGAGTCGCACCCGTACCTTTACCGACCCTGCGCCGGCCAACGGCGGGGCACCGTGCGAGGGGAACTCACAGGACACCCGGGACTGTCATACAGGGACAGGTTGCCCAGGTTAGACTAAGGTCGCATTCCGTAACCGGGGCCCTTCGGACAGCTTTTGGGTACAAAAAGTGTGATAGCAAACTATACAAGACGTAAAGAGAATAGTTGTGGGCATTATTTGTGTATATTCTTACGTATACATTTCTATGTATTTTGCGTTTCCACAAACAGTCTGGCCGGGCCCCGGTTTGGGAATGTGACGTTAGCCTAAAGTCTGCTCTTGGTAGCCAATTGCTCAATTATCATCACATTTATGGCACATGAACCTTGAATGCAACTAAACGTGAAATTGAAGAACAGTAGCTAACACTAATATTTTACACCGCTATTTGTGAATTACTTGTACAATGATACCTGTGGAAAAAAACTTACAGTTTCAGTGAGTTTTTTACCATGTACAGTTAGAGTTTGTAGCACTAGTAGTTGAAAGTCACAGTGCATGTTGTGTCAATAAAGATTTATTATTGCCCAGATTAAGTTGACAGACTGTTCACCGAAACGTTGCCGGGCAAAACCTAGCTGTGTCAGAACCATACCAACACTTGAAACTTACCAAGCAGATCCTTATTTTGTTTTTCTTCTCTTAGTTGACGGTTCCTGGTCCGACTGGAGCCCGTGGTCTGCCTGTAACGTGACCTGTGGTATCGGCACCCGGTCCCGTGTACGTGTTTGTGACGAGCCGGCAGCCTCGAAGGGGGGGAAAGAATGTGCAGGGGAAGAAACGAAGAATCAGACATGCGACACTAAACAGCCTTGTAAAGGTACATTAGAATGAATAGATAAGTGATCAGTCTATTGCAAGACCATAACGAACGCTACGCCAGTAATATTGCAAACAAAGCAATGCCAATGGAAAATGTTTTTTACGCTTACCCGGCCGACCCTTAAGTTAAAAACTTGATGACCCTGGCCTTTTTGTTGGCCCGACGTCAAACCGCTTGGAACTAATCTTCTAGTAGATCCTTCGATGTCATAAGATAGTATCAAAACTGGCCAAGGAGTATAGCCGGCCAAAGGGAGTCAAATGGGCACCGGAGGTGGGTTTGATATTATATTACGCCACCGTGGATCTGCTTGGAGATTAGCTTGGAACCGATTTGGAAGAACATACTAACGAAATACGTAATGGTCTATTTTGTTTACGTTTCAAAGAGTAGCTGTAGAATATTTCTGCTCTTGTGATAACAAGATACTTGATGAATATATCTATATATTAACTAGATTTATAATAGGACTGTGTCCAGCTTTGAAATTTTGTCTATCCCCTTCATTGTTTATGTGCCTTTGTTATATAATATGAAATAGTCGGTCTTATACCATATAGAATATTCTCCACCACAGTTAACTGTGTTTATTTTCAGTATTTCCTGTGTCAGGAGATATTGTCATGACAACAGGGATCGCTCTATTGGTCTTTGCTGATGTCGTCTTTATGCCATGGATGAGGATCATGAAGATCATAACGTCAGGTAAAAATGTCTTTTATAGAATTTTCTATCTGAATGCATAAATAACGATGTGTTAAAAGGTATGAAAAAGACAATTTAGCGTATATATTAATCATACACAATTTCTCGTGCTTGTACGACGACAGCTATGCCGACTTATGCAGCTATCCATAGGGTAATTTAGGCCTACGTCACATTTCCAAACCGGGGAGGCCGGGCAGCATTCGAGAACGAAAAGTATGATATAAAAGACACCAAACTGCACAAGACGTAAAGGGAATAGTTATGGGTATTATCTGTGTATATTTTACGTATACATTTCTATTTTTCGTTTCCACAAACAGCCCGGTCGGAACTGTGACGTTAGCCTTAATGTAGGGAAAGCTCTTGGTATCATTTTGCGTAACAGTTCACATCAAGCATGTGCCTTCAGCAAAAATTGCTTACACATCAATCTATAAGATATTTTTATCTCTTGCAGCGTCTTCGCTATTTTCAACGCCGAAGAAGCTGTTCATCGTCCATGGAGGAGAAGACAAGTACTCGCTAGTAGAGCCACTTGTGCGAGAAATAGTAGACCAAGGTTTTCCTAAGAAGCATGTCTTCTACGATAAGTGGTCTATAGGATTCACACAGGGTATCAAAGAAACTATATCCTCAGCAATACACGATAACTCCTGTAAACTAGCTGTCATAGTGATCAGCGAAGATATGGAGAAGAAATATTGGCCTAGAAAAGAGTTTGAGGAATTCTTGAAGCAAGGGAAGGCGTTCTTTCCGATTTTCTATGGCGTGTCGCCCTCAGAAGTTAGACAGCGCTACTCGCCAACATTGGCTGATACTCGGGGGGTGGAGGTGCCGAGAACAGGAGAGAGGGTGGATGACATCTGGATAGCGGGGACTGCAAGTCAGATACGTAAGATTCTACAGGGCAAGCTTTAAGGAAATCATGATACTTATGACCCCCTTATGCAAAAGTGGTGCGTTCCTGACGTCACTGCTAGAGATAGAAGAATCATTCATTCTGTGACCAAGGTCGACGAAAATTTAGAGGGGTAAGTCCCTATAGTGTTAATTTCAGTGTTGGGTGTAAAGTGTTAGCATTTTTCTATAGTCTAGGGTAATCAAACTGTCAACACTGTCAATACAGAAGTTTATTGCAAATTCATACCCATGGGATAATTGCAAATAGACAACAAATGTACAAGCATAAAGGCAATCATAGAACATACAATGAAACAGACAATGAAAATTAAACTTTGTGGATTGACGGAGGTCTCCTTTAAAACAGTGCAAATAAAAAAGGCATGCGTTTTCAATGATTAGTGGATTGGTGGATTTCAAAGGGAAAACAATTTTCTGTAGATTTCCTATCAATCTAAAGGAAATTTAAAAAGTATGGAGCAATGTGTTACTATGTAATATTGTTATGCTTATCATTTGTTATGCTTATCATATGTTATGTGTGTTAGATGATTTTCCCAAACCGCTAGGTGAAATGTTTTTTTTTTAGCAAATTGCTTTAATGATTCACAGCCATAGACATTTTAAAGTTGGCTAACTTTTGTAGCCGGTGTGCTCTGTAAGTAGTGATCTACCATGAATTTTCCGACCAATTAGACGAAAGACCCACTGTTCCGTGGAATCGAGAGCTTGAAAAACATTCAGATTTTGCCTCACTATATCTGCTTGATGATCAAAAGCATATAACGCTGGTTCACCTTTGACCTACTTCTGTTGGTTTTCAAAACACCGTATTAATAGAGTTGTTTCAAAATGCACTATTTAAAAGATAATGCAATTTGAAACCACTGTCTGTCGACTTGATGTCCCTAAATACCCTGTTTTTAAATACAACGGATATAGGTTACCCCTTGGATAAAAGTGAACTTGTGTTACATGTGTGACTCAGATGACACCCGTTTGGATCCTTTGTGCGTCTATTACAGAATAAGATTATGTAGCGTATGTAATAACTGTGAAATAAATATTCAGTGATTTCTGTAAAGCGCTTCAACATCCAATCAAACTCATGCTTTGGTTGTTTATGAACAATACCACCGGTAAGAGATTACTACACACAAATAGGAAACAATAATTAAAAGTTATTCATAGACGAAAATAATATTTAGTAATACAGTACTTTTACATGTGTTTTGTTCTAATAGTATGACGATGCATCCTTTCAGTTAACTTATAAAAGAGTAAATGATTTCACAAGAGGCCGTTTACAATATCAAAAAAATTCATGATAACGAAGAAAAACTAGCATACACGATATTAAATCATGCATTTGCAAAAAAAATAACATAAAGTAATATCAACCCATCGAACGTGGGAGTATTTTCACTTGCCTGTTGGAATAGAAAGACTAGAACAGTTGTTTTTGCGACACACACAGACACAAAACCGCAGCGAAATAAATTTAGCCTACCTGAGTCAGATGGTACTTTCCACGTGTGACGTCACTACCTTGGGGTCAAAGGTTAAGACAAGTACTTAGTACTTTGCCGACCTTTTCCGACAGACAGCCACGTTCGCGTGTTCTGGGTGGAAACGAGTGTACAAAAACGCCTTACATGTGAAATTCAGGTTTCACAGCTGGCAGGAAGACATAAGGTGAGATATTAAAGTGTTTGTTACGTTGTAACGTTAGGAAAACGTTAATTTACAAGTACGTCTTTTACTAGTAACCCCCCACGCCACGCGTCTAACAGTAGTCTAGCACTACTATGCATGCTTCAGGGGTACAACTATCGCATGAATAGACACTTATGCCCTATTTAAGGCGATGTCTAGTTGCAACAAACATAAGCTAAAGGCCAGTCTTAAATTCTTCCTGTGTATCGGTGTAAGAAAACATGGAAGCCCACTTGGACGTGCCAAACCAAGAACCCGGAAGTAACTGGAGATGCTTCGGGGTCTCGGTCCATTTTCCGAAGTTTCCAACAAAAACTTGACGGCTTATAGCCCATGGTGAACCTAGTTTATAGTTACTTATGCAAATGAGTCTGCACCTAACTCACCTGTTTTTCTCTCTTGTAGTTGTACAGACAGAGGTCACGTCAGTTCAATGGTAAACTCTAGATCTCAGACCCGGAAGTATGTGAAACATGGCTGCACGGCAAGGTGAGACTTACTCATATCCATTTGCTAGAAGCTAGCATTGTCTTATACTTTGCCGTAGATATTTTACAGGTACAGCAAGTGATAACATATTCTTCTACTAGCCTAGGTGTAATATGTTATTCGAAAGTCTGGTAGAAAAGGAACGTATGTGAACGGGTATAACACATGAGGCAGCCCTCTAGCGATATCTTCTCATTCTGCATCCATGTAACGTTACGGTTGTACAGTGAAAAAAGCATTTCATATCATGCGTTCTATTTTTAGCATTGACTGTTTTCAGGGCCTAAGCTTCTTGGCTCATGGGCCAACATGACACCAAGGAAGTTTTATCACAAACCCCAGTAGACCTTGAGAAACTCAGGGGGCTGTTTTAAAATCCTTTAGAACTTTAGGGCATGTTGGCTCAAGGAGCTGGACTGTATATCCAAACTATGACTGTTTATTATCGATAGTGTTTAAGACTGACGACTAATATCATAAATATTTCTCATTGTAGGGGTTCAGAAGTACTTCTTCTACATTAAGCAGAAAGTGGCCGCTGACTGGAAAGACTTGGCCCACTTGTTAGGCTTTGACAAGCCAGATATCGGAAACATAGAGGGCAGGAACCGTGATGACAGGTCCCGCTGTATGGACATGTTAGAAGAATGGAAAAAGAGAAATGGAAACGCCGCCACTATAGGGGTCCTGATGGAGGCTCTGTCTGAGGCCGGCCAACAGGACGTTCTGCATGGATTGAAGAATAAATATCCTGGTAATGTCATTGACTGTTTCTTTTTTGTATAATGGAGAACTTTTCTTCACAACCAGTGATTCTCACAAGATACTTTTCGATGTCTGACAGAGCTTCTTACTGGAGTTTTGCTTCTCGCCGCTATATGTAACAATTCCAAAGTCTGTACCCCCCCCCCCTCGTAACGGTTCATCACTGGGGTTGACTTCCTTATCCAGACTATTTTTTAAATCCAAGTCTATTGTCTTCTCGAGCTCTATCTATCACTCTGACCCTTTCCCACGAGTCAATGACGCAGGCAATGTAGTCCGTGATTGCGGAATTCTTCCCTTCTTTATGTGATTCTTAGAACTTAAGAAGCACTGAGGAAGATTTCAGACATATCGAAACGTCAGCAAGTAAGAATTGCTGGTTGTGAAGAAGAATTATCAAATACATATATTCTACCAACCTGATGAAATTATTTTCGGATACATGTATTCGTTTCTTATTTCAAGAATTTTTTTCTACAATCTGATGTGCATTACAATTTAATGTATGGCCATGTGTGTCTTTGATACTGTTGTGGGGGATCAGATTAAGAATTTGTTCTTTGCTTTCAACAGAGCTGGCTACACAGCAGGAGACTGGAGGGCAACCTCAACGGCAGACAGCACTTCAACCTCAGCAAAACAGAAGGGGACAACCTGTGAGCTCCCACCACACAACCCAACCGAAGCAGGCGACAAGGGGACAACCTCCAAGTGGACAACCTCAGTACGGGGCAACCGAGCAACCTATGAGCTCTCATGACACAACACAACCTACGCAGGAGACATGGGATCAATCCTACTCAGACACGAGTAGGCAACCCCAACAAGAGACGGCGGGGGCGTCATCAACCGGGGAAGCAACGTATGCATCGGACTGCCCTGTATGCCCCAACGGTAAGTCAACCTAAATATACAGTCAAACCTGCCCAAGCGACCACCTCTTCTCAGCGACCACCTGGCCATTTCGACCGATTTTTCTCGGTCCCGATTTTTTCCCCATTGACGTAAGCATTAAGCGACCTTTTCTCAACGTCAACGACCACCTGGCCAACGCGACCGCGACCGGCCCAATTTGGGACCCATAACGACCACATCATTTTCAAAATTTTGTGCCGAAATCGGCCAGTTTGCGTCGGATTTTGACTGCCATTACGATATTATGTTTAGAATAAAGATGGCGGCGGTCAATAGGTGGGTCAATGGGACAGTCTACTGTAATATGGGAAGAAATTTCGTTGTAAGAAAGTTCGAATTAAGTTGTTGGAGAAGTTTAAAAAAAATTATTATAAACTGAACGAATGCTGAAACGTATATAGCCTCATACTTTTTAAAGAAAGATCTGTGTAGCTCATACCTTTTCAAGAAAGATCTGTGTGAGTGCTTTTGTCCAACTGTACTGTACATTCACCCGTGGGTACGTACGTTATCGGGACATACCGGGCATCGAATTCGAAAGGTGCACCGTAGTTATTTCAGATACGGCGATCAAGAACACAGCGACGCATAAAGGCTTGTGTGGTAACATTAAAGTTCCCTTACTGCTTAAAACGTTAGTGTACAAATATTGAGCTTTAAAACACCGTATCCTATAAAAGCTTGATAATAGCTTGGGGTTAAATTTACAATTTACAGTGTGCGTGTTATATTTGACATTAAAGACCTCGCTTGTTTGCGTGCGTGCAGTGTGCACAACGGAAACCATTTATACTTTGCATCGGGCATGTTTTGTCTCGATACTCTTCTCAGCGACCACCTGTCCAAATCGACCGCTTTTTTCCGGTCCCCCGAGTGGTCGTCTTGGGCAGGTTTGACTGTACTTGAAATCTTTCGGTAACGCTCCTGTCACACATTCGGAATTTCCACATGACTTTGCTCCCGACAACTCCCCGACTAAGGTTGGCAATTGGTTGGGAGTAGTTTGGAACCCTCCCTATTTCTGCTCAAGTTTGTTTCATTCACTGTATTTGAGCAGAAGATGACTTCCCTACTATGGTTTTTCATATCTTGTACTTGACTGGCATAGACGATTTTTTAAACTGACAGGCAACCTTGCCGATCAACTCCCAACCATAGATGTCCTTGCTCACGATTTACTCCCAACCGTGGTTTGGAGACGGTTGGGAGGGCGTAACATGTGTGACAGGCCTAGGGGCTTTACCGATATGTTTTTCTCGTTTTTAGGCCCGAAAAAGCTCTTCATCGTCCACAGCGGCGAAGACAAGGACTCCCTGGTGGACCCGCTGGCTCACGAGATCGTAGGCCAAGGAGTTCCCATGGAACACGTCTTCTACGATAAGTGGTCTATTGGTTACACTCAGGGTATCAAGCAATCAATCAACTCGGCTATTCAAGATAGTTGCTGTAAGCTTGCTGTTGTAGTGCTTAGCGAAGACATGATGAAGAAATACTGGCCTAGGAAAGAGATTGAGGACTTTTTGATGCGAAGGATAAGATTTTTCCCTATTTTCTATGGCGTGGAACCTGAGGAGGTTAGGAAAGATTATTCGCCAACGCTGGCTGACAAACGTGGGGTAGTAATACCTAAAACGGGGTGCAGGGTGGATGACAACTTGATAGCAGGAACTGCCAGTAGCATCCGAAAGATCCTTCGGGATCTCTAGGCAGTAGCCTGGTATGGCTAACGTCACATTTCGAAAACGGGGCCCGGCCTGTTTATAGAAACGAAAAATAGATATGTAGACGGAAAAATATACACAAATAATGCCGACGACTATTCTGTTTTCGGCTTGTGTAGTTCGGTGTCTTTTATGTCATATTTTTTGTTACCAAAAGCTGCCCGGCCGGGTCCCGGTATGGAAATGTGACGTAGACCTATCCACAGTCATTATAGCTGCCGAGCTTCTCAACCCCTTACGCAAATGGTAAGTTATGAGAGACTCGGCAGGTAAAATATGTTTGGATTAAACTAGCTATAGACAGGGCCGGTCTAGGGGGATATGGATCAAAGAATTCTGTAAAAAAAAAGGAGTAGTTGACCAGGAAAGTCAGTCAACGGTAAAGTTACACCCCCCCCCCTCACCCCCTAGGTTACAAGCTATATTCGCCTTGCCGGCTAACTCCTCTTGCAAGTTATCCTAAGTTAGTTTATATTTGGCCAAGTTCTATCAATTTTGAAGCGACCTGTGAAGCATGGTAGATACTTTGTTTGGTAACCTTGATACTAGACAGGTACTATTGCCCGCTGGTTGTCACTGAATATATCGTTTTCTTTGATGTTTCTTCTCCTGCAAATACTAGCAAATAGTCTACTGATAGTGTCTGTTTTTATGACAAGATCAGACAGGGATTGAGGACCAATTTCTATTATTCAAACAGGCATTAGTTAGAACTAGAGAGATAGAGAGAGAGAAATTGAGATAGAACAATTCTATCCATTGTGTATGATATGCAACAGAACAAGGAGAAAGTTATTGCATGACAATTGTAATGGATACAATGTGTGGCAACTTGTACATACAAAACCGTTGAACTACATGAGTTGCTAGTATCTAACAATTCTAAGGAACTGTTCTAATTCATGGATGAAAATAGTACATATATAAAGTAAAAACAAACATGATCGATGGTCTCGCTGGTGTTGATCTACCAATCCAAAGTCTTTCCTCTGTAAGGAAAATATCGTAATTTTATACGATCTTTTATTAGCTTTTTAATTGAAGCAATAGTAAAAAGCTAAATAAATTCATAAACACACCGAAAGGGCTCCTAGTATTTTTTTGATTGTGACTTGTAATTCACGTTCCCGTAGTAATGCCAACACAACTTTTTCTTTTGAAACAGAGAGGGGAAAATAATAATGGGATGGTATCACAACGGCTTACTTAGTATTTCTTTTACCTTTTTTGATATTACTATATATTGATTTTTTTTTCAGATGGCAAAAACCGAATACAATAGGACGTACTTCCCTAAATCAAGAAAAAAATCACCCATCCCCCAAAAGCCATACTATTTCTAAGATCAACCTTGACCTTTGTCACGCATGCACGCGCACGCACGCACACATGTTTGCACACACACAGTCACACGCACGCACACACACACACACACACACACACACACACACACACACACAAACACACACACTTGACAAAGCAGCTATACACAATCTGCAAGTGTTATTTCTCCGCTGGCAAAACAATAATCACTTCTGACAGCATCAGAGTCATTCTGTCGTGTGACTTGTTACTTACATGTCATGCCGCTGACAATTGGCGCAATCATATGTCCAATGGCCCGTATCATACCACAGACAGAGCAAACAATCAGATTATTAGAACATCGATATCAACGTCATTCGGTTTCGAGGGCGTGCGATATGTCACGTATATGTCATACAACTGACAATGGATACAATCGTATGTCCACTGGTCCGTGTCATACCACAAAGTAAACAATTAGATATCACAACACTGTTCACAACAATGTCATTCGGTCTCCAGGGCGCACAATATGTCACGTATATGTTATGCAACTGGCAATGGGTACAATCGTATGCCCAATGGTC
Source organism: Branchiostoma floridae (assembly GCF_000003815.2). NCBI lineage: Eukaryota > Metazoa > Chordata > Leptocardii > Amphioxiformes > Branchiostomatidae > Branchiostoma > Branchiostoma floridae. Next base: position 8,528,560 of record NC_049995.1, read on the forward strand.
CATGTCATACCACAGACAAAGTGAACAATCAGATATCGTTCATAACAACGTCATTCGGTTTCCAGGGCGTGCGATATGTCACATATATGCCATACAACTAACGATGGATACAATCGTATGTCCTCTGGTTCGTATCATACCACAGACAAAGTAAACAATCAGATATCACAACATCGTTCATAACAACGTCATTCGGTTTCCAGGGCGTGCGATATGTCACTTACATGTCATGCAACTGACAATGGATACAATCGTATGCCCAATGGTCCATGTCATACCACAGACAAAGTAAACAATCAGATAATGTTCATTACAACGTGTTTCGGTTTCCAGGGCGTGCGATATGTCACGTATATGTCATGCAACTGACAATGGATACAATTGTATGTCCACTGGTCCATGCCATACCACAGACAAAGTAAACAATCAGATATCACAACACTGTTCACAACAACGCCATTCGATTTCCAGGGCGTGCGATATGTACACGTCATGCAACTGACAAACATGGTGAATGTACCACGTGATGATTTTATTTTCAACTGTTGAAAATGAAAATGCACGCTTCGATATCCTTTTCTTTTTCCTAATCTTCTATAGCCTCCATAGCAGGCTCCCGTCTTCTTTGGGGCTCATAAAGGGACGGGAAAGGCTTATTATAAAGGCTCAGAGAGTCTGCTATGGAGGCTAATGTTCCAACAGTACACACTTTTAAGCCATCACATTCATAACATACAACGTTGTAATGATTGATTTTCATCCCTTGGGATTGGTTGTCATATTGTCTCTGTTGGCAACGCAAAACTGTCAACGACAAAAAGGCCATGGATGCAGTGAACTCCAAAATCACCGAGTCAAGCGTAATTTTCCTCCATGAAAAATAGAGATATTATGTTTGGCGTGTGTGTGTGTGTATGTGTGTGTGTGTCTCTCTCTTTCTCTCTCTCTCTCTCTCTCTCTCTCTCTCTCTCTCTCCCTCCCTCTGTGTGTGTGTGTGTGTGTGTGCGTGCGTGTGTGTGTCTGTGAGTTTCCCACTATTCGTGGTCAATATAGCGTAAGAACCGCATGATGGATGGATTGTAATGATATTTCTTGTGGGGTTGGGAAAATGGAGGTCAAAGGCAGCGTGAACCAGCTTATAGCTTCATATCTATGTAGTCTTTCTGAGCTACAAGAATTTGTTTGCCACGGACGTGAGAAATGGCAATTATAAGTGAGACATGCTTCAATGCGCCCAGCCAGAGAGACGCCAGCTTGCGTTTACTTCTGTGAGCATCTTCAAAACATGTTTTGACGCTCACCGAGTAATTCTTCATTTGTCACGAGATACTAGAATTTTCTGGTGACTTGTGAAATGGTAATGATAAGCGGACGATGCCCTCAAAGCTATCCAGTCAGAGAGGAATTCAGTCAAAATCGCAGATAACGTTTGCTAATGTGAACTCCCTCACTATATTGACAAAATCAGTTTATCCGTGTGCATTTTTGTGATATAACATTATAGATGTAATATTGCTATTTCAACGAAAATTAGGACAAGTCTACGAACATTGACAAGTATTGAATGGCTAATTCCAATGAACCCTCGAGATGGAAGAAGATAAAACAGAAGAAGAAAGAAGAACACAACAGCTGTTTTTAGACAGAAGAAGACCCGGGTAGAATTTGGTTTATATATCGTTTGGTGTGCAATTTAACTAAGGTATGGTCTTGCTTATTTTTGTATCGTCTTCATACATCAAAAAAGAAAGAACAAACCAGAGAAAAAACAATATGTTTTCTCTATCAGGAACATAATAAGGTCTAGGACGTCAGTCTATGGAGAAGTCTAGGCACACTAACATACGTGCAAACTAGTAATTACAAGGGCAGTACGTATATACCGTTCAGTTCAGTTCATGGCAGGGTATTGTCGCTCTCTTTGAGGAACCCCTCCCTTGAACTGTTCCACGTTGCACGTCCCATACAGAGAGAGAGACAGAGAGGGCAATTTGCGAGATTGCATTTTACGTCTACTTCTATGAACACGCTATCTGTTGGCGAAGTGTGAAGTGGAAATTATAAAAGGACAATGGTGTCATAGACGTCAGAAGCAATTACGCAAAATTGCATCTTACGTTTGGCTCTGTGAACATCTTCAAAACATTTTTCTTGCCCACTAGTTGATAGTTCAGTCTTCACGAGTACTGACAGCATGGGGGCTTTCGTGAAGTTTGTAGCAGGTAAGCAAAATTAATAATTGCAATTTTATTCTCGTTGGTATATTTAAGCATGTAGCATTCATAATTTCGTTCTGATAGAGTCATATCATAAAGAAATACAAATAACAGCACTTCGATGAAGGTTAGACATCCAGACAATAAGATATGCCAACTAGCAGTTACTCAAACAACTAGATATGGTAGCAGTAACTCATTGACAAGCAACTAACTGCCAGACGTTTCAGATAGCATCGACTATCTTTCGTCAGTGACTATTTGGCAAATGACAGCGTATCTCGTAATATAATATTATTGCGTATATCGTAAATTGCAGTGAGGTGTCATATGTTTCCTCGGCCATTCATTTTAATAACATACATTATCATTGGATACCACACATGCAAAAACCATTGATCATCTCATATTTTGTATGTATAAAGCTTGTATTGGTTAAGTGTCTTAAATGTGGGAAAAATCAATGATATGCTCACTATGACATATCGTTATGTTGAAAATTTTATGAGTTCCTCTACGAGGATATGTCTGTGTGTGTATGGTTGTATGTATGTATGTATGTGTGTGTGTGTCTGTGTGTGTTTGTATGTGTGTGTGTGTGTGTGTGTGTGAGAGAGACACGTGAGAGAGAGAGAGAGAGAGAGTCTGTGAGCATTTATACGTGTGTATTCATGCGTGTGTCTAACATCAACACCCATAAATCCACCAAAAAGTTCCATGTCTTGATATGTATGGAAAAAGTCTTGAGATCATTTCTCAAAGTCTTAAGACTTTCTGAAATATTTTAAGATTGCTGTGAAAAATCTCAAGACTGTTTCAAAAAATCTCAAGATTATCTCGAAAAATCCCACGATTGTCTCAAAAGATCTCAAGATCTCAAAATATAAGATGTGTGCCTTTAATAAGCTGTAACTAGTCAAAAGCATTAGTCCAAAGTGCTCTGTTAAATGATCATCTGCCTCTGCTCACTGTTTAATGTATCTCTCTTGTGTGTTTGTGTGTGTATGTTAATGTGTGTGTGTGCACCTGCTTGTGCGTGTATGTTAATGTTACTACAATTCTCAATATACTCAATGCGGACTAGTCGTACATCCCCATTCCCGGTATATTAGTCTGAAACACAAAACAGTATTAGTTATACCCCTGTCACATTATCCACGATCTTCGGGCGTATCGATAGAAGATCGGCCATATTTAAGATCGACAGAGGGTTGCGCGTATTTTCACCTGAAAACCGTCCCTGTCACATATAAGCCTTACTTTGTACCTTGTACAATTGTTGTGCAATAAAGTTGTTATCATAAGCGAGGCTCGGGCGATTGCCACAGAATCGTCGTCAGATCGATTTTCGCCAAATGTGACAGGGGTATAAGGCAGTAAAGTCTGCCATCTCTGATTGTCTTCTATGTCATTGATTTCCCTACTGCAGCGTTGTGCCTAGCTGCATTGACGGTTTACTACGTGAACTGTTCTCCCTGCCAACCGCCTCTTGATGACGTGTGTTCCTGTCAGGATGGACTTATGGGTACCGGGGAGACATGCACAGTCTGCGCATGCTCACAGGACGGCAACTTCAGACAATGCAAGGGTTAGTAATCATCAGTAATTTAGTCGCACTCTGTAAATACCACATGTAGCTGTATAACATTTATGTCTATGTCTTATGTGCAGGAAGAATAGACACGTATAGATTTATGTATGCCAGTTAAGGCGATATTTCACTGCACATGGGGCACCGGTGTGGCACTGCGGTGTTCAACGAATTTCAGAGATAAGGAATGCATTTTCTATCGTGTGGTAGGCTTGATTGTACTATATGAGTGACACCATTTAGAAACATGTAGCCATTACAGTAGCTGTTGAAGTGAAACTAGTTCAATATAGTAAAAGTGTCATCAATGTGGTCAACATGACTGTATTTACTAACTTGGTAAGGTGTCACTTTGTGTACTTCTTGAATGGAAATATTTAAAAGAAATTGTTTGCTGTGATACCATGTTTTGTCGTTTCAATCCCATTACAATATTATGTTACTTATTTTAAAAATCTAAATCTATATATCTTGTTTTTTCTACCTTTTCGCCCTCTCTCATTAATTTTGGAGTCTACAGAGAATGCCATGCATAAAATTTACTTGCTGTGGCCTAACCAACGTATCTAAAGCATTGGTACTTTAATCCTATATTGCTACCGGCATTGACAACGTTGTGCTTTTCGTTAGTCTAGCTAGGTTTTATGGTCTCTGTGTAATTTAGAGCATATATTTGCCCCCATTGTAGTTTCTTTATACCCCTGTCATATTATCCACGATCTTCAGGCGTATCGATGGAAGATCGGCCATATTTAAGATCGACAGAGGGTTGCGCGTATTTTTCACCTGAAAACCGTCCCTGTCACATATAAGCCATACTTTGTACCTTGTACAATTGTTGTGCAATAAAGCTACTATCATAATCGAGGCTCGGGCGATTGCCGCAGAATCGTCGTCCGATTGATTTTCGCCAAATGTGACAGGGGTATTACAAGTACGATTTACAGTATGCAACGTTAATCGCAAATGTTTTTTTTGGTGTAAATGGGCAAACATTATGCGTGCACTGATGTCATCTATACAAACAACTCAGTGTGGCCTACTGTTGTAATAAAGTCCACGTAGCAGCAAGTCAATGACATCACGTCACCGTGGCAACCACACCTAAGTTCGTAGAAATGTTCATAATGCTCTGTTGAGTATTTTGAATAGCGATTTCGCACATACTGAATATGCAAATTAAATCAAGTTCCTATTGTTTCACTCCACCATACCGTAGGTATGGTATGGTATGGTATGGTATGGTATGGTATGGTATGGTATGGTATGGTATGGTATGGTATGGTATGGTATGGAGAGAAATATTGTACTCGGAATATTTCTTTGGAGGTTCTACGGCCATTTTCAACGCCCCACAGCGTTCTAGTGTTCACCATATATGATAAAACGTTCTAGAGGTCGTTGACACCATGCACCTGGCTCGTCCAGGTGGCCAGCGGAAAGGCTAAGTATAAATCAATTAGACGCTAAGCCAATCAGCAACTAGAAGAAATAAATGACGCTAAGCCAATCAGCAACTAGAAGAAATAAATGAGACAACGCTTGCCAACCAATTCGCGAATTTCCAAACCTGGAGCTGGTTGGAGCTGTTGGAGCTGGTTAGTTAAATTGTCACGTGATTTGTGGGCTAGACCATTGATGTTTTGAAGGGGGTTAATGAAATTTATCATAATCTATGATAAGTAAGAAATAAGCATACAGAAAGATATTGTAGAATAATAGTACAGTATAGAAAATAGATTGTAGACAGACACAGGATATATGTATAAAAAAACATTTTCAGGTCCGTCATTGCGGTCTGTGTATACGCAGGGGTCATGGTGGAATGAAATACGCTGTATTTGCTCATGAGCAAATGTCGGCCTTTCAAGTTTCTTTTGTGTTACTAATATATTGTATGAATGACTGTCTACAAACCAAGTTATCATCAAAGTGATTACGTATAGTAGTAACCTTACAAAGGCAGTACAGTAAACTGCAACACTCGGGTAAACAATTTGAGTACCAATTTCACGCAAGAGAGGAGCAATGCATTCATTGTATTTGTAAGTAATGGGTATAGATAGGGGATAACGTATATCTGTTTGCCTTGTTGTTGTTTTTAAAGAAGAATAAAGGTAACGCTAGTTCGCCTTTATCCGTGGGGTAACCTATACCCGTTGTATAGGTTATTTAGGGGCATTTAGGGATATCAACTCGACAGATGATGGTGTCAAATGAATTCTATTTTTGAATATTAAAATATTTTTCTGTATTGATAATAGTGCTATCTTTCCTGCGCTGTGATTGGCGATGCCTATATTAGGCGAAGACCCAATCCCATATAAAGGCAGGATAGACTATTCACATGCAGTTTGACGGACTCCTCCCCACAGCCGGTTCGTCGACGCCATGGCTACGGAAACACAGAAGATCCACAGAAAGACCGCCAGCAGGTTTTCGGGGTGTAGAAGAGAGACCGAGTATTTACCTCGTTTGCGTTTACAGGGAGTATAGAATTCGAAGATTGCCCTTTTAGTGTCATGAAGATTTCGTATTTTATTTTGCTTTGTGAAACTGCGAGAAGTTGTTGCTGCGTAGGGACGAATGTGAGTTGTCTGCGTTTTGCACGTGTATCGCTCTTTGTCATGCTGAGGTCCGTTCTTCTCGCAGACACTGGCGTGCCGGGCATTGTGTATGGGTTATGGAGGAAAGCATGCCTCACTGCGAGAATAGACGCTTATTTTGGGCGTTTGTTAGACATCACAGGTATATGCAGTACTGTCTGGCAGAACGTCGACGGAGAAGGCAAGTCACACCGCCGGCACGGCCGACCCCAGCATGACTGACGCAGCAGCCTTGTGAATGAGCTGGACGTTCCATAGCAGAGCACCAGTAACACTGTTTTTGACAGTGAGACTCAACAGGACAAGTCTGCGATATCTACGACCTTCTGGGAACGGGTAGGGAAACTTGCCGACAACAGAGAAGATAGAGTAGTTCCCTACGGGCGTAGGATTTACAAGCCAAGCAGGTACGCAAGGTTTTGAGCTCGCCGCCATTTTTGGCGTCTTGTGGAATTTTCCATTTTGATTTGTCTTCCTACGTTGGCTGTTTTTCTAGTGGATCCCTCGGTTGTTTTCTTTCTTGTTCCTTCATGATTTTATTTTCCTGTTTTCCCCTTTTGTATGATTATGGTGTGTTTTGTTGGTCAGCAACTATTCTGTCGTTCATTTCGTTTAGCGACTCGTAATTTGCATATGTTTGCGCATCGCACATGTTTCGCGTGCGCAGGTGTGAGTGATTCTATTTGGTAAAATAGGCTTGGTATAATTAATTTTGTGTTGTCTCATTTGAGTTAGGTATGTTGATACAGCTGAGCCACCGCTAGGGCTGCCGTTTACCCCGTCTTTTCGCCATAGGAGCCTTTGTGAAGCGGTACAACGTTGTTCCAGTTTCCGCACGCTCGGAGCAGAGCCCGACCTTTTTTTTATCAAGAAAGAGTCGGAGGCTTCAACTTATCACTGGTAGCTCTATGGGTGAGTTACGTTCTTTGAAAGGCTTTAGACAGTATTTGGTATAGTTTTTTGTCTGCCTATCACGTTTGTTGTTGTTGTTGTGGAAGGAGTCAAACGTATTGCTTTATTTTACGTATTTTCCTTTGTTTTTTTTTTCTGTATATTTGCTTTGTTTAATTTTGAAGTTAGGTTCGGCGATTCTGGGCATTGCATTTAGTGGACCAGCCAGCATTCAGCAACCCGAAAAGCTGAGGGACCAGGCCTCAAGACGCTCGGACAGCTGTCAACCACTGCGGCAGTTTTCCTAAGGTGTGTCCTATATCTCAGCTAGAGGTTGTTATCTTGTTGCTCGTCTGGTCGGCAGACAACCTCGAGTTTGTAGCGAGATTTCAGGTGATTTGATTTTTGTTTTTTTATGAGCCGATTTGCTTTTTGTTGGGTTTCTCGCTTGACAGGTTCTTGGACAACCCTAGGTAGAAAAAAAAAGTGTTTGCAGTTTTTTTGTCTGGTTGGTGTCATGCAATAATTTGTTGGACAATTGAACTGTTGGACAGTTTTTGTTTGCTGTTGTCGTACGACATGCTGTAAACAGCCCCAGAGAGATAACAAGACTGCTGGAAAGTTTTGTTGTTGTTGTCATGCGACAGGTTGTTGGACAACCCCAGGTAAGTAACAAGACTGTTGGACAGTTTTGTTTGTAGTTGTCATGCGACAGGTTGTTGGACAACCCCAGGTAAGTAACAAGACTGTTGGACAGTTTTGTTTGTAGTTGTCATGCGACAGGTTGTTGGACAACCCCAGGTAAGTAACAAGACTATTGGATAGTTTTGTTTGTGGATGGACGACGGGTTGTGGGATAGCACCAGGCAGGTAACAGGACTGTTGGACAGTTTTGTTTGTTGATGTACGACAGGTTGTGGGACAACACCAGGCAAGTAACAAGACTGTTGGACAGTTTGATTTGTTGATGTACGACAGGCTGTGGGACGGCACCAGGCAAGTAACAGGACTGTTGGACAGTTTGGTTTGTTGATATATACGACAGGCTGTGGGACAGCACCAGGCAAGTAACAGGACTGTTGGACAGTTTTGTTTGTTGATGTACGACAGGCTGTGGGACAGCACCAGGCAGATAACAAGACTGTTGGACAGTTTTGTTTGTTGACGTACGACAGGCTGTGGGACAGCACCAGGCAGGTAACAAGACTGTTGGACAGTTTTGTTTGTTGATGTACGACAGGCTGTGGGACGGCACCAGGCAGGTAACAGGACTGTCGGACAGTTTGTTTGTTGATGTACGACAGGTTGTGGGACAACACCAGGCAAGTAACAGGACTGTTGGGCAGTTTGGTTCGTTGATGTACGACAAGCTGTGGGACAGCACCAGGCAAGTAACAGGACTGTTGGGCAGTTTGGTTCGTTGATGTACGACAAGCTGTGGGACAGCACCAGGCAAGTAACAGGACTGTTGGACAGTTTGGTTCGTTGATGTACGATAGGCTGTGGGACGGCACCAGGCAAGTAACAGGACTGTTGGACAGTTTGGTTCGTTGATGTACGATAGGCTGTGGGACAGCACTAGGCAGGTAACAAGGCTGTTGAACAGTTTGGTTTGTTGATGTACGGCAGGTTGTGGGATAGCACCAACCAGGTAACAAGACTGTTGGACAGTTTGGTTGGTTGATGTACGACAGGCTGTGGGACAGCACCAGGCAAGTAACAAGACTGTTGGACAGTTTGGTTTGTTGTCGTGCGACAGGCTGTGGGACAGCACCAGGCAGGTAACAGGACTGTTGGACAGTTTGGTTTGTTGTCGTGCGACAGGCAGTGAGACAACGCCAGGTAGAGTAACAACAGTGTACGACAGTTTTTTGTTTGCTGTTGTCGTATGACAGGTTGTTGGACAACCCCGGGTAGGTAATAAGACTGTTGGACAGTTTTGTTTGTTGTTGTCGTGCGACAGGTTGGTTAGACAACCCCAGAGAAGTAAAAAGGCTGCTCGACAGTTTTGTGACGCTGTGCTGTAGTACGACAGATTGTTTAGCAACTCCAGGAAACCAACAAGACTGTTGGACATTTTTGTTTGTTGTTGTCGTGCGACAGGTTGTTAGACAACCCCAGAGAAGTAAAAAGGCTGTTAGACAGTTTTGTGGGTTGTCGTACGATAGATTGTTTAGCAACCCCAGGTAAGCAGCAAAACTGTTGGACATTTTTGTTTGTTGTTGTCGTGTGACAGGTTGTTAGACAACCTCAGAGAATTAAAAAGGCTGTTAGATAGTTTTGTGTGTTGTTGTACGACAGATTGTTGAGTAACCCCAGGTAAGCAGCAAGACTGTTGAAAAGTTTTTGGACTAGAGAAGTAAAGAGACTGTTAGACAGTTTTCTGTTATCGCACGATACGTTGTTACAAATTTGTTACCCAGGTGTTAGTGGTTGGTCGCACGACAGGTTGTTTAGACAAGCCTAGGTAGGTAACATGGGCGGACAGTTTTTTATTTTGTTTGTTATGCGACAAGTTGTGGGACAACCACAGGTGGAGTTTAAGACTGAAGGACAATTTTTGTGTGATATGGAGCCGTACTATCAGTTATTGGACAGCTTCAGGCTGATAACAGGACTTGGTTTTCGTTCGGTTTGTTACTTGACAAGTCGAGGGACAACTCTAGGCTGATATAGTTGGTCGTGCGACAGGGCAGCCACATGTAGGAAATGAGAATAGTACAGTTTGGCTGGCTGACTACGACAGGTTTTGGTTAACTTCGTGATGGTACATACCGAGACTGTCCGATACTTTGGTGAGATTTGTGGCATTGCAGATTGTTGATGGACCCCGTGTAGATAACGAGAACGGCAAGCAGTTTTTAACGCGATTGAGAAAATATCTACAGAAGCACTGAAGTCGAGGCCGACAATTGTGAAGATTACGATGTGCAATGTAGAGAATAGTACGTCGTGGATAGTTTTAGGACGGACAGCACAAGATTAAAAGTTGGCACTTATATACGTATAACTGCAAGGAGTTTGAACTAATTACGAGTATCATTCGTTCGTTTTTCAACACGCTATTGTATCGCTATGATTCTTGGTACACGTACGTTTTCTTTGAAGTACAAGACACAGAGCAACATTGTCGTAGAACATTCGTAACCAACGACGTATTCGTTAGGTGGTACAGGTTTTCAAGAGAAAGGATAGCTTCATCCCGAAGGACATGCAATATGATAAATATGTTACAGGAAGCATTCAGTACAACGCGCGTGGGTGTGATGCGAGGACGTCTGAAAATACCACCTCAAGTTCAGCAACTTAGACCCACCAGCCAGCTGAGAAGTACACGCAACAAACCATATGGGAGGACGGCGTACAGGCAGGGATGGTGGCCAAGCAAAGGGATCAAGAAGTTTAAAACCAGACTTAAAATTCAGAAACAGAGAGACAACAGCCCCAGAATTTTTTACTCTCTCGTACGTTCGAATTGTGACCTGAACTTCCATTTTGCCTTAAAGTAACAGAATATGTTAGAGGGCGTCTGTTAAACGCTTTCTTCGTAAAAAAACAACAACATCTATACAGTCTTAGAGTTCACTGTAGGGATGACCACTGTATTTGCTTGTTTTTAATTAGAACACATCAACGTCAGAAGTTGTCCAGGAAGTGACATGTTTTTCGTTGTAATGTTGAGAAACAACTAGTTATTAAATCGGTTTGCTGTTTTCGTCTGTCTCCATTTTCTTTACTTGGTAGTACGTTCCAGCGCTTATGGTTTATAAGTAATTTGAAAAGGAGCATGTTTAATATAAAGTGCCATGGATAAATACAGGTTCGTGTATCTTGGGTAGTAATTTGTTGATAACTTGACGAGGCACGAAAGTTAAAAGGCAGCAGTTATTTTGTCGTTTTATTGAAACATTTAGGCAAAAGTCTAATTTCGCTTCGTAGGTAGATCTGACATGTTTAGCTGTAATGAGTCCAAAGATGACGCTATAAAAGTTTCAGGTTAATATAGCCAGTATTAAAAGGTCACTGCTTACTTTCTAACTGTCAGCCTTTATTGGCACACATAGGATTAAGGCTTATTTATAGAAGACATTAAGGTTTTGCTGCACATAAAATAAAATGTCTTCAATTTATCACATATGCTTTCCAAGCTAGACCTAGTAATATAGGGTTGGCTACCCAGCGCAAAACGGCATTGGCCAAAACTGGTTTAGTCAAATATGTATCAATTCAAGGGTTAGTGGATTTTCCAGAGAGGTTGTTATCAGTGAAAAGCTAGAACAGTAGTGAGGAGGACTCTAACACTTTAATACAGATTTTTTGTTTAGATACAATTATCCCAATGTATGTGACGTAGCTTGGTTTGCTAAACGGCAGTTGAAACAAATATTTGAAATCGAATGTCGACATTTTTTTTTTGTTTATACCCGAGTTCTGATAGGGAGAAATGGGATTATATTGGGTATTTATTCTTGCAATATGTCTGGGCCATTTGTGTACGTCGAATTTGGAGAGATCCGTTATACGAAAGTTACATCTGCTGCGATAATAGACCATTGTTACGTACCGTGTCTATTCTATTTATGGGGTTGGAAGTATGTTTGGAGTTTGCAACATCTGACAGAGGACACTTCTGGTAGTTTTTAGAAGAGGACCGCCGGCGATGCAAGAAATAAAAAGTATTAGACTGCACATTAGTTTTATTGTAGTTGATTCACTTCCGATAAGCAGGACACGAATAAAAGAATAATGAATGGAGGTTGGGGTAGAAAGGAATAGAGAATGATGGTGGGAAGAACTTGGCGGATGAGAGTGGGAGAAGTAAGGATGAGAGTGGGAGAGAACGATAGAGTCAAGGAAGGTTAAGATGAGATTGGGGATAGTAGGAGGTATGGATATTTAAGAACGATGGAGTGAAGGAAAGTTCGGATGAGATTAGGAATAGTAGGAGGTATGCATATGTAAGAAGGAAGAATAGTAGCGCCAATATTGTATAGTGATTGTTATGGTAGGTCTGGACCACCACCCATATAAGTGGTAGAGTCCGCTAGTGGTTATGTCACGCACTGTGTGGTGCTGGTTGTTTACCATCATGGAACGGTTCCATAAGAAGTTGTCAATAGACTATGTTGAGTATGTTTGACTATGCGTCCACTGTCGTCCTTGAGTATACACCGCACGCGTTCCCTATTAGCGTGGAGTCAGCGGTTGGTCTCCTAGAACCCACACACGCACCAAGAAGCTTGGATGCTACGCAACTCAGGTAATGATACTAAAAAGAAGAGGCGCGACGGAAGGCACCACCCCATAGCTTCATATGGATGAGTCAATCACTGCGCAGAAAGAATAGGTAACTATCTTTCCTGCGCTGTGATTGGCGATGCCTATATTAGGCGAAGACCCAATCCCATATAAAGGCAGGATAGACTATTCACATGCAGTTTGACGGACTCATCCGCACAGCCTGGAATCCGTCGAAGACGTGAACATGGGATAGAAGGAGAGGGACAAGGGAAAAGAGGTAGGCACGATGGAGCGCAGTTTTCTTTTTCGCCCGCCCACCCACCCACCCACTCAGTCTGGGGAATGTTATATGTATCACATCTTCGCGCGACTCCAGGCACCACCCCATAGCTTCATATGGATGAGTCAATCACTGCGCAGAAAGAATAGGTAACAATTTGAAGCCATTGTGGGTCGACTTGATATCCATGAATACACTTTTCAAAAACAACGGAGAAAGGCTACCCCACGAATAAATGTTAACCAGCACTAAATGCAGTACCATAGCTTTTTTGAGGCCGGAGGGACAGCTGGTTGTTATCATCCAATGTGTCTATTGAACGCCGGTACTGGAAGAAGGAACACAAACCATTTGTTCTACTACATTTTACCTCCAAGGCCGAAGACATAAACCTATTTCACATCATACATGGGTGAAGCTAGGAGACTCGTGTTAAGTAAACTACAAACAGATCCTGCGGTAGCATAAGATAGTATCAAAAGCCGGCAGAAGATTGTGTTTCGCTACCGGGGCATACATAGCAAATGGACACCTCTTGGCTGACTAAACTCCTTGCCCAGTTTGGTACTATCTTATGCCACTGTAGGATCTGCTTGGAGATCTGTTAAGTGCCTTTCCCAAGGACACAGCCTGGCCAGGAACGACAGAAATAGAACTGTTCCCATTCGTCCCTAAGTTATCATTTTGTTAATCGGTATCTTGCACTGGATCTTATCATTGTTTAATCTATAATCTTCATATCTATTCAATCTTTATTACTTTATGAGTTGTTAAATTTGTATGTATTATGGTTTGCAAATTTTGACGGGGGAAGGGCGTGTACAAGCCACATACACCCCCCCCCCCCAAACACACACACATGTTTTCTTGCTTTCTTTAATTTCCTTTGTGATGGCTTTTATGAAAGGCCACAGCAAATAAATCTTATGTATGACATACTATGCAGAATGCAAAAATAATGAGTTGGCGCAAAAAAAGAAGATGGGTAAAAAAACAAGATGGCTATTTTTTTTTAAATATACACCATAAACGTCGTAACAAGATTTGTAGTACAAAACATGGCATCACAATCAACAGGGTATTCATTCCTGTATCAAAGAAGTGAACTAGTGTAGTAAAAGTGATACTTTGTGTGGTACACTGGTATCACTTGCCACGTTGGCAACTTCATTCATGGCTTCCATATTGGTTGCACTTTTAAAACTATCCAACAAGTTTGACTTCTGCAACTTTAGTCATGGCTACATTTCTAGTGTCACTTCTACAAGACTTAAAGTATAATCATTAGGCTACAACGCAACATGTTTGCCCATTTTGGTCTAGCTGACCATCCCTGAAGAGGGAAAATATTTTTCTGAAATCAGGGGAAAATTAATGAGCGCGCTGATATCATGCTGTAGCCAAATGTGCAAAATGAATCATCAGCATCATCATCTAATTTTCTGCTTATTCTCGCTTCTTGATAATTGTGAAAATATAGGATTTATTGGTTATTTTTCTCTCACCAGCATCACGTTGGTTGGATATACCTGACACCTGGATCTTGTTCGAAAGCAGTAGTTCGTACTGCAGTGGCTGGTACTGTTACTACACCGAGTACTACGCCCGGAGAGTGTTCGATAACGATCCCTTCACCTACTGGGAGCCCCGGCACCAACCACCCGGGTACCAACACTGGTTCATCCTCGACCTACAGACGAGCTTCACCATTCAGCGGCTCGCCGTCACCAATACGGGGGATCCCGTCCGTGACGTCGTCAACGTCATTTTGAAAAGGTAAGGAGATCCGCTAGCCATCCGCCATGAAAATGCATGCTCTTTTCCGTAAGGCGTAGGCGGGCCTTTTAATTTCCCGTAATTCGTCGGGAAGCTATTTTGTTTTACGTAATTCGTAGCAAGGGTGGAAAAATTTGCCGTAAAGCGTAGCCAGTGCATTTCACGTAAAGCCCGAATTTAGCGCGTAAAGCATTGTCAGGAGCCCCATGCAGACCCTCAAAAATTGATGGTGGTTCGAAGCTTAGGTTTTGGTCTAAAACTTCAAGCTTTTTTCCTGGTCAAATGGATAGAAATTCTAGCAGTTTTGAGATGGATGTGACAAGGAAGGGTTTTATGGCATAAAAGCTGAGTTTTTGTGGTCATCAGGGGAATTAAATTTGGAACTTTTTTGTCCTAGCACAGGGGTTTCCCAACTGGGTAGTTGTGCGGTTAACAGGTCTCAAGGTCGTTTTGGCCAAGACCGGAAGTTTCGGCGAGAGCATTTTTGACATTTTTTGTGTTCCAGTATTAAACGTCAGAAAGTTGTTGCTTTCTCCTATTTTCTGTACAACATTGGTTAGGAGGCTGTATATTGAATGATCGGTATCTGCCCGTAACTGTTGTTGTTATGTTTGAAGTCACGTGACTGTGATGAAAATGAGGGTCCGCCATGTTGGAGGATTTATATGATAGGATGTACTTGTATGAAGTCATGTGGCTGTGACTTATATAGCACCCCTACTAGTATGTTTGCAATCACGAGTCATTAGTCTATGTAATAGCTTGAGATGATGATGGTGCGGTCACGTGACTATAACGTATGTAGCATTCTCCATTTTGGTGGGTCATGGTGTGTTTGCAGTCACGTGACTTTGACGCGATTTAGCTTTTGTCATGTTGGTGGCTTTTGCAGCCACGTGACTGTGACGTAACGGAACGTCCGCCATATTGGCAGATTACAGTTATGATTGCACTCACGTGACTGTGACGTATTTATCGTCCGCCATGTTGATAGTTATAGTATGTTGCAGTCATGGCTTCTATGACACATGCGTATGTTTGTTTGTTTGTTTGTTTTTGTTTATTTGTTCGCACAAAATACATGAATCAATACAAAAAAAGAATACATAAAACAGTACAGGTGCAGGAGGATTGGGAAACCGTAATCGGCTTATACTAAGCCCTCCTCCTCTATACTAAACAGTACAAATAACAGTCAATGATAAACAAAAAAATAACACATGTGATATGATAATAATACAAAAGAATAATCAAATGCTTGTCTGACCATGTCTTATATTCCTTTCCCCATTGAAGTTCTTCGGTATGGCCCTTTGCTTGGGAGGAGGTCTTTAGTACGGACGCGGTGGTACCCGGTACCACCAACCCACAACATTTCGAACTCAACTGTGTTGGGCGGTACCTGTATCTCTTAGTGGACACCCAAACAGGAACAAGGCCAGTTCTTGCAGAAGTGTCATTCTACGGAATAGGTACATTTTCCATTCAAATTTCGTCCTCATGTAGGAAGAGATATAACAATTATGTTGTAGTAGCCATGAAAAAATTGAGGCATTGTTTGTGTGTGTGTGTGTGTGTGTGTGTGTGTGTGTGTGTGTGTGTGTGTGAGTGATTTTCTAGGCCTGGTGTTATCACATATTTGATGGATTGTGAGGACATCTGTTATATTGGTTGGTCTGAAAAGATGAAGGTCAAGTTTAGGTTTTAGCCTCCTAGCGGTCAGCATTGGTACTGCAGCAGAATTTCCGGCTTTTGCGATTATTACTCTAAAAATTGCATATCAGACAGTACAGATTAAACGTTTCCTTCTAACGAAAGCATTTGTTGCATAAAAAATGTTCCGTTTCCTATAGAGAATACAGGTGACCCTGAGGGTTTGTCCTGCCACACCCTGAACACGGGCTGCGTCATCAGTGACACCGCTGTACAATCAGCGCCTCCTGGCGGACAAAGCTGTTATGTCATCGCTGACATTCACGAAGGACTTCGAACGTATGTTTTGGTTCTGTGTGCTTTATTTATCGAATCAATCAATCAATCTACCTATCTATGAATCTGTACAACTTACGTTTCTATTGTTGTATGTATGTATCCTATCCTCTTTCTTCCTTTATTTTCTCCCCTTTCTTTGTTGTTTCTTTTTCTTTCTCTCTTCTTTTCTTCTTTCTTGCTTCTTTCTGTCCTACCTTTCTCTTTTCTTTCTGCCTCTTTCTTGTCTTTCTTCCTCTCTTCCATTCCTTTTTCCATTTCCATTTCCTTTACTTCTTTCTTGAAGTTCCTTCTTCCTTTTGCCTTTCTTACTTTTCTCTTTCTTTCTGCCTTTCTGTCTTTCTTTCTCTCTTTTTAATTATTTCTTTCTTTTTCTTTCTTTCTTTCTTCCTTTCTTGTTCTTTCTTTTTTCTTATGAAGACGAAGGACAAGGTGAATATTGGCCCTCCCAATGGCTACCCTTGTTCCATCTGACTCTATTTGTTTCTATCAGTCCAGACAACCCCCTCTCCGTACATCGCACCGGTAACGTGACGCTCCACGGCGATCTGCAGTTTGAGTGTGCGGAGGACTATGAGGTAGGCACGAATAGATAGTGACGTACGTAAATGATGATGTTCACAATGCTAAGTACGCATGCGCAGCGAAGTGCGTTGTGGGTAACATGTCAAAGGTAGAGGTCCCTGAGACAAAAACAAACATGTCTTAATCGTGGAGACAAGAACTGTTTACAATTTATGGGCCTTCACCTTTGACATGTTACCCACAATGCATTTCGATGCACATGCGCACTTAGAATGAACCTCTTTGTTACTTCACGACAAGTGTTATTTCTGTGATACAATGCTACTTTTGTCTATGGGACTGGAAGGGTCACAAATGCCATGGGTAAAGATGGAGTCTGTCATCTCTAATTGACCTGTATGTTACTTAAAGAGGGATCATTTTCTTGTAAAGGAAGTCATTAATCAAACGGGCATTGATGAAGAAAGCATCATTCTAGATGATTAATTAGTACACTTCGATATTGTATTGTACCACTCCTTCAGGTGCGGGTTGCCTGGACAGCGAGAGGCTATGATGAGGAAAATCCAGACCAAACAATGGACGAGTTTCTGCTCAACAGTGTCCCTACAGACGTCATTCATCTCTTTATTCCACCAAAGACATTACCTATTGGAATGTATATGATACAGGT
>NC_049995.1:8546447-8549519 GCF_000003815.2 Branchiostoma floridae
TACTGTGGCGGCTTCCCTTATATATAGGGCTAACGTCTCATTTCCAAAACGAAAAGTAGAAATGTATACGTAAAGTATAAACAAATAATGTCCGCGACTATTCTCTTTACATCTTGTGTAGTTTTGTGTCTTTTAATCATACTTTCGTTCCCAAAAGCTGCCTTAGGCTTAGGTCACATTTCCAAACCGGGGCCCGGCTGGGATGTTTAAAGAAATGAAAAAGTAAAATGTATACCAAGAGATATACGCGTGAACTGCCAAAGAATCTTATGTTGACGTTTCATGTATTTTGATGTCCTTTATATCATTCTTTTCCCTCCCGAAAGCTACCCGGTCGGGCCCCGGGATGGCAATTGTGACCTATGTCCAACCGGGCCCCGGTTTGGAACTATGACGTAGGCTTTACTATTGCAGCAGACCTTCATAATGATTTCTATCGTTCAGGGTACGTATGGTCATACTTTTACATGTACGTTTGCCAATTTTTCCTACTAGCTATACCCAAGTGGCAAATAGGTGGTTGGCGTTGTGGAGGAGGCCACATCTCAGACTACAACATTCCCGCCAAGTGTGACCCGGACGGGATCCACCCCTGCTGTTCCGATGGAGGGTGGTGCGGCAACAGTCCACTCCACTGTGACTGTGCAGCCTGCATAGACTACAGAGGCCAAGGTACATGGCAAAATAGATCGTTTTCACGGAACGTTCGAAAACCGCTACGTCACACGTGGGCGCCATCTTGGATGATAACTTGTGACGTCACGAAAAAACGATCTAAAAGGAGGTTCGCGATTCTAAATGTGCAGCGGAATGCATTGTGGGATCGCGCTTTGGAGTACGCATGCACGTTGATATGCATTATGGGTAATATCTAACACTGTAAATGCAGAAATGTTCGCGTTGGATTAATGTTCGCGGTTTTCGCGGCGACCACTTCACCGCGAACTTAACTCCACCGCGAACTTAACTCCACCGCGAACTTAAATCCACCACGAACATTTTTCTATCAAGGTATTAGACTGCAGTCTTTGGTGTTACCGCGAAATCAAAACGACCGCAAAAATTCATTTTCCCCGCTACCGCGAAATGAAATCCCAGCGAACTTAAATGCATTTACAGCATGCTTAAATTCTGGACAATGCAATTGACTCACTGGTCGAAGTGGTCACAAGTTAGGACCTAGAGAAATTCACCTAACACCGCGTGGATACCTTATGGTATTCTATTTGTTACCGGGCCCCTGGTTGATATTAACTCCGACTTATAATCAACCCGGGGCCCGTCCGTGCCAAAAAAATACCTACGGCCGAAGTGACCAAATGAAACAGTCTGTGAACTGCCCAGTAGGGCCCCCTTTTTCCAATTGCATGTGACCTAATTATAACACATTTTTCTGTACAGACCTACTTGCTGTAGAAGGCATCGTCATACACAGTGGAGTCAACCTCGCCGAAAGAGGAAAGGCGTACTCGAGTGTGTACGATGCGCCTCCCGACAGAGTGATCGACGGCGACACTTCCACGGCCTGGGCCTCTGGTTCCTGCATGCACACCCCCTCTACAGGCTCAGTCGACCCGTGGGTTCAGATTGATCTGTGCGGTTCCTTTACCATCAACAGGTTTGTTGGCATTTTGTTTCTTTGTTCAAAAACAGTAGCACCCTTTCTGGATCAAACTTAAACTTTAACTGCCAACCAAAACAATGGGACTAACCCGGCCTAGGGTTTCAACTGTCCAACTCCAGTCTTTGTCAATGAATGAGCAGCCCACTGCATCTGTAACGTCACCTAATGCAGCTAGAACACGTGACTCGGTGAGCAGTGTGTCATAAGCTGCAAAATGTCTGTGGCACCCCCCGTCTCTGTTGTAAATCCCTGATGTAAATGGCTTCGTTTTTTCCTCTTCAAATGAGTCTGCTTGTCAGTATCCACCTACGGCGTAAACTCTAGATCTCTTAATCGTTTACTTAAGTTTTGTTTTGTTTTGGGTCTTCTGAAGACATGTTGTGCTGATTGTAAACATTTATAACCGTTACGTCACATTTACAGTGTTGTCATATACAACCGAGGCGACGAGCTTCCCGAAAGGGCGAACCCTTTCAACCTTCACATGGGGGACTCAGCGGACATCACCCAAAACCCTGTCGTTCAGGCCAACATGAACTTTGACCCATCCAGCTTGGATGTGATAACCATTCCCGTTAGCGGGGTTACTGCACGGTATGTTGGGATCGTCCTGCCAGGGCCCAGTCGTGTTCTTCACATCTGCGAGTTCCAGGTCTATGTGGACGATTCGTATATTCCATTTGACAGTAAGTTCTTAATGTGTTTACCATCTCCTTTGCTCCATTTATTCTTCTTGTCCAAACAAATAAGGCCATGTTGATTTGATTATATGGATGACATCCTCTGAGAACTCCAAAACTGATGCGAGCGAGCGAATAAAAAAAAGTTTGGCCCAAAAAAAAAGTTGCCTTCAGTATGAAATCAAAGTGGCCAGGAAGGTTGAACATAGGACTAAACACACATAGTATGGTATGCCATGATCCTCTGGACCTGAATTTTCTGTACTGGTACCTCCCCCAACCAACAATAGATTTTTTTTCTTTCCGCCCTTTCACATCTTATTCTTTGACTTTAGATTCATTTTGGCATTCTATATATGGCATTAGTTATCTGTTTTCTGATACTTTTTTCAATCTACGGAGTATTTGTGCTCATTTTACAGCTGCTTTGCACAATTTATTGTGTGGTCAAAATTTTTTTTTTTTTTTGGAAATGGCCGAAAATTGGTGCGAGCGCGGATGCCATCCGTATAATCAAATCAACGTGGCCTAATATCAAATAAGGTTGGCTTGAACCAGATGGCTAGTGCCATGATACCTAAGGTGTAATACACACCCTGTGGTGTTCGATTGTATCATGTAGCAAGTGGCAGGACAGAGCTGGAGGGACTGGACGCCATTCGTGTGAATGTGTTTCTTCGTTTTCAGAACAGTTTTTTTTTACCTTCATATTGTCTAGCGTAACAAACTACTACTCTCTTTATTTTGCTCAAACACATTCATACGTAT